>NW_026068098.1:87884-141242 GCF_014885135.2 Alexandromys fortis | reverse complement strand
AAAAAAAAAAAAAAAAAAAAAAAAACATGCACGAGTGCCCCTTCCTAGGCAGGTCTCTGAGCTGAGTGAGCAGCTCCCAGCAGGTGCCTACAGCAACAATTAGCTTCCGGGATCCCAGCCTCAGCTGTAGGAAGACCACTTGGTAACCAAGCATGAGCAGTGCAGCAAAAATGCTAAACACAGAAGCACCTGAAGCCACAGAGGACAGACGTGACATTCTGGGAGCCACAAATAACCTCAAGGGACTGCAAAAGAATGGCAGGGTCACAGGTCAGTAAGGGGAACAGTCCTGGGAAGCCCAATAACAAGGGACACTGGAATTAAAAGCACAAGGAACTGCCCACCAGGAGAGAGAACAACACAGAGCCCTGAGCACGTAAGCACAGCGACATCAGGACCTGAAGGGACTGCTAGAGATGGGCACAGGCTGAAAGATCCAGGTCAGTAGCTGAGAAGCCTCGAGAGGTACTGGAACATTCCGTACATAACCCAGTGGCTGGCTAGCACATACTCTCTATATGATACACACAGCCGCAGAGTTGGACAGAAGAGCTGTAGGGATGAACATCCAAGGCTCAGGGTGTCACAGGCACGAGTTAGTGTGCTACTGTATGGTCCAGTACCCTGAAATGAAAAAGGCCTACACAAGACGCCAGCCTGTTGTGCTGAGGGATGCCACTGAAGTGCAAGAGACCTGGGGTATTCTGGGAACCAGAAGAACAGGGACAGTTTTAAGAGGAGTTCTCTTTCCTGTCTTGGGTTGTGGTAGGGCTCCAGAGTATACAAGTCCCATTTACTGTTCTCCCATTTACCACTGTTATATTCTCTGTGTCCTCTCAAAGCCCTGTCTAGTCTGTTATGCCTAAGTCACATGAGTTGGAGTTCTGTCCCCACAGAGCCACCTTTGTCCCCTCAGCCACAGTCTGGCATTTCCTGGTTTCTATTCTAGCTCTGAGTTGCCCCTCTCAAGAGTCACACTGAATTGCTCATTGCCCGTAGAACCCTGGCTCCTGAGCCTCACCACTGCCCTGATGACCTAGTAGCTTCCCACCAAGGGACCCACCAACCACGGTACTGTAGCCATCAGGGAAGCTGCTGATGAACTCGTGGGCATTGGCTTCTCTTGCAGCTGTATACACCTCTTCATCAGAAGCGTCCACTTTCCCGAATCGGATATTCTCCATGATGGTTGTTCCAAATAGGACTGGCTCCTGCAAGGTTGAAGGGCACGGGAACACAGAGATGGCACTTACAGACTATACTGAGTCCAGTCTCAGAATTTGGGGACTGCCATGAGCACCAGGGACCTATTTTAGAGAACCCCAATTTCAGGGAGGGTCTGAAGTTCAAAGCCAGACTCCAATCATGTGAGGACAGGGTGGCTCATTCAGTGAGACACAGACTCCCTCACCAAAGGTGATGATGGACAGGCCCTATAAAGTGATAGTGGGCCATCTGAGTTTTAGTCTCTTCCTACATGTGGGTAGTTGTCACTCCCATGGTGGTGTGTTGGCTTTATCTCTAGCCCACAAAGAAAAAAATGGCACCCTGTGGGTGGTGGCCACTGGCAGTCTCAGGACCTCTGCTTTCAGATCCTAAGACCGCAGTGTCTATGCTCTGGAGTACGAGCATCGAGCCGCAGCTGTCTGGGAGAGGACATCCTGGACCTGGAGAATGGCCACAGACATCCTCAGAGGATCAGGGAGAGAAGTAGTGGAGAAGAAAGAAAAGGGGCTCCGGTTTGATGCTCAGACCCTGCCAGCCTCTGCCCTTCACCTGGCTGATGAAGCCGATGACCTGGCTCCGAAGCCAGGAGGGGTTGAGAGTACGTAGGTCATGCCCATCCAGTGTCACCATGCCAGCTGTGGGGTCATAGAAGCGCTCCAGCAGGGAAGCCACTGTGGTCTTTCCTGGAGGAAGGGGAAGTTGGAGGTGTGGGGAGAGAAGAGAGGGTTTTGGAGACTCTCCCAGCAAAGAGAGACCCTGTGGCATGGAGGATACCCATCCCAGGTAGGAGCAGGAACTAATAGGGTTTGCTACCAGCCATGCTCCAAATGGTTACCAAAAAATGAACCAGAGAACAGGAGATGGTGAGGTTCTCCTTACCTCCCCCAGACTGGCCCACAAGGGCCACAATCTTGCCAGGTGGCAGCGTCAGGGTGAAGTCTTTGAGTACCTCGAAGCCGGGGCGGCAGGGGTAGCTGTGGATGGCCAAGTGAGCCCCAGTCAGACCAGGTTTCTGAACCTTACTGTCCTTCTAAGTCCCCCGACAGGGCCTTGCTTACAGGGAGTATTCCGTTAGAATGCCTCCCGACTTCCTCTCATGCTCAGCCCACCCACCAATGCTGACCTGAAGCTGACATTCTGGAAGGTGATGGAGCCATGGAGGTCCTTGCTGGGGATGCAGTAGCCCCCTGTCAATGGGATGCAGGGGCTCAGGGCCATGTACTCAAAGACGCGGGCACCTGCACTCATTCCACGTACCACCTGCAGAGGGAATCCAGCTTGTAGTTTAAATTAGAAACTGGGGCTCCCATGGAAGGGGGCTTCTGGTACTGGATAGGGCTGTAGTGTGTCTATCCAGAGCTCGCACACACACACACACACACACACACACACACACACACACACACACACACCATCTTGGGACAATCTCACTTACCTGACCAAACAGGACAGAGAGACTGGCCATAGACCTGTCAGGTGAGAGAGTTGGAAGAGGTGTTAATAAGAGCCGGAGAGAAGGGAAAGGTTGTGGTAGGAGAGACAAGGACACAGGGCTAATGCAGAGAAAGCCCCCAATATCTTATGGCTACAGGAGCCCTGTGACCCTGTGATACCAGATCACTAAGCTTCTGTCTTCTCTCCAGTTACAGGCTAAGCCAGGATCTGAGGATGCTCCAGGAGGTAGTGAATGTGGGACATGCCTGGGACTCAACGGTATGCCCAAATGCTTCCAGGCCTTCCGTATGCAGGGTGAAGCTGGTCCACAGCACTATAGAGGACATCAGCCCAATGGAAAGGGTATAACTGATCCCATGACCTCTACCTGACCTGACTGTGTGGATGCCTTGACAGAGGTCACAGGGATAGGTGTAGGTCCACACTGGGAGGACAGATCTAATGGTAGACATCGGGGGAAACAAGGACCCACTTTCAAAGTAAGGTGAGGAGTCACGCCCTTTCAGAAAATGAAGAAAATAGGGGCTGGGCTATACGGGGAAGCCCTGGAGAGCCCCCAAAGCAAAACTCCCCCACAAAGATTTTACTGTGGGTTTGCCCTAAAGTTGGGTATGTGTAGGAGATGGCATGTGTTTATCTGTCTAGACAGTGGGTCACCTCCCTTGTCTTGGCAGGGCTGGGGCTGGAGCTGGTCGCCTACTATGAGCTAAGGAGGCAGATGAGTCAACAGCCTTAGTCACGGTCCCCAGTGGGTTGGCCAACCCATCACTGTATATGCAGCTGTGTGCAATGGGTCCTTTCTGAGGAAAAAGGCTGCCATCCCAGAAAGCTATGGGACAAATTCACTTTTTTTTTTTTTTAAAGGTGCTAGAGTAAGCACTTTAAAGTTCCCAAGGAAACAGTTATGGAAGGCTTAGGGAAATAGGCACTTGTCAGGAGCAGAAGGCTGTGGAGGGCGGGGCTAGGTGGGTGAGTTATCTGTGGATGTGGATGGGACCAGCTCACAGGAGACCTGGAAGCCATTAGAGCCTGGCAAAGGGGCCAACCGCAACTGAAATCCAAAACACACATGACTCACGGGAGTGCCCTGACCTTGCTCTGAGAGCTGGCACAATGGGGCCAGCTGCAGACTGATGAAGTGAACTGGCCCGGACAAGTTCCCTAGGAGACCATCCATTCTCTGCCAAAAGGAGCACTTAGCTGGGACTGCTCTGTCCTGCTCATTCCTCCCTTTGGACCTCAGCCCCGACATGTAGACCCTTGGATACACAGCAAGGGCCAGGAAGAAACACAGCAGCTTCCTTAAGGAGGCCGATTCCTCCAGGTGGCTGGTGATGGCGATCTGACCGGGGCCTGAGATGGTGCAGGCTGCCCCCAGGGCTGCCCTGCAAGTTACAAGCACAGTGTTGCTTAGGGCTTAGTAGTACAGTAGTAGGCAGGTAAGAACATGAAGGTGGGAGGTGTGTGCCCAGGGAGTAGAGCCAAGTAGTTAGGCTGAGTGCACGGCACAAGAAGGATAATGAGGTGCTAGAGTCCAAGCTGACCAGGGAATTAATTAGGTCAGCGAGGTAGCAGAGGGGACATGGTGATTGCCACCTCTTCTGCAATCAGAGCACCTAGATCCCAAAGACAGGAAGGAACAGCTGCTGGGCCAGAGGGTCTGAAGGTCCTTGGTGTGGAGCAGGAAGGGAACCAGGGGCAATGCTCATGCAGCTGGGAACCAGGTGTACTCTGTAGACTGCTGGCTGCAGTGGGGATGGGACTGTTCTACCATACTCAGGATTGGCCTTACTTCACCTGGGCACTGTCACTGAACCATTCTCTAAGAAGCAATGGCAAGATAGGACTCTGGGCAGGGGCAGGGCTCCACTGGGATCAGATTGTCATCTCTAGCTGGGCAGTGTTGATGCACACCTTTAATCCCAGGACTTGGGAGGCAGAAGCAGGCGGATCTCTGTGACTTTGAGGCTAGCCTGAACTACATAGTTCAGCCAGGACTACTAGGACAGCCAGGGCTACACAGAGAAACCCTGTCTTACCCCCTCCTCAAAAGTTTTATCTCTGTAGGGAAGGATCAATTTGAGGAAGAGGGGGCACTTCTTGACATGGAAGGTGCTAATATGTCTTTGCTCTTAATTATTTATTATAGTATACTCACTCTTTAATTATTCATAATATATATTTATATGTTTACGCTTGCTATATATAGGGAAAACAAGGTAGAAAACAACAGAAAGTGTTTGAGTTTCATTGAGAAAGAGAAGGAGATTACATTAGAAGCCCATGAGGGGAACCCACTGAGGCTGCCTTATGCCCAAGGGGACAGATGAGCTCCAGGTTGCCGACAGGGTAGATGGGGCTCAACTAAGCAAGGAGTAGCATTTGTGCAGTAAGGAGGCTGTGTCTCACCCCAAGAAATGGTCTGAGGCCAAGACAGCCCTTAAAAAGCCTGTCAAGGATGGTCTATCTACAGAATACTCAGTTCTGACACATGCCACAAGATAGAGGGGACCCTCGCCCCCAAAGCACTGTGCTGGGTGAAAGCAGCCAGGAACAAAGGGAGGGACGATGTGTGATTGCTCTTCTGTGTGCTCTTCTGTGTGGCCAGGGTCACAGAAGGCAGACAGTAGAAGGGTGCCAGAGCTGGGGAGAAGTAGGGAGCCAGTGTTTAAAGGGAGTGAAGTCTCACTTTTGTGAGAAGCTAACATTCAGGTGATGGGTGTCAGTGGTGGCTGGAACACTGGGACATGCACAACGCTACCACAGTGGATACTTAAAAATGGCTAAGGTGGTAAACTTTCCATTGTCTATGTCACCACAATTCACTTGGTTTTTGAAAGCTTCTCAAGAACACTTGAGGGTTGTCTGGAAAGCTAATGATGCTGACTGCATTCCTGAATACAGGCTCAGTGAAGCCAGAGAAGGCTTTGGTGGAAGTTTTGGGGCTCTTCCCTGTGCTGTGTATCCTTGGGGGACCAGGCAGGGTTAGTGTTATGCACTAACCCCTCCTCCAAGCGTGCTGGCACCCCTGTTCTCCTAGTAAGCAGGGTTAAGGGAGGATGGGACAGATGAAGACAGAACTACTGAGAGATGAGAATGGTCCCCACTCACCTCTGTACCGTCTGGGAAGCCACCAGGAAGGACATGAGGTCTCCCCCTCTCAGCTGCTGTCCAGCCACAAGGGAGCCCCCAATGAACAGGGTGCCCAAGACCATACCTACATGGAAAGGGGCCAGGCAGTGAGGCAGGAAGTGGCTAGAGATGAGGGCTGAGTCCTGAGTCTTATCCCTGCTCTGCCACCAGCTGACTTTTAGGCCTGAATTCCTTATTTGCAAAACAAGATGAGCACGCCAGGTTTAATGATATTTAGTTAACACTCATGAGGCTAAGGCAGGAGGATTACGAGTTCAAGGCAGCCTGGGATACAGAAAAAGTCTGAAGTTAGCCTAGGTGACTTAGTGAAGGGCTGGGGAGATGGCTCAGTAAGTAAGGGCACACATCGCTCAGGCTGAGGACCTGAGCTCAGTTCCCAGCAGCCACATCAGGCAGCTCACAACTGCCTGTAACTTCAGCTCTGGTGGCCTCTGTGGGCCCTGCACTCACATACACAGACCCACATGTACACATAATTTAAAAATAAAAAAAAATGAGGGGCTGGAGAGATAGCTCAGTGGTTAAGAGCATTAATTGCTCTTCCTAGGTCCTGAGTTCAATTTCCACAACCACATGGTGGCTCACAACCATCTGTAATGAGATCTGGTGCCCTCTTTTGGTCTGTAGGTATACAGACAGTACACTGTATACATAATAAATAAATAAAAATCTTTAAAAAAAAAACTATAAAGGGCTGGAGAGACAGATTAGTAGTAGTAGTTTTCCTAAAATACTTAAGGTCCTGATGCTACCCTAGTGGCACAAAAATAAATAGGAGTGGGGAGGGACAAGAGTACACACACTCCCTAAGGGTGCCCTGTAGCATTCTCCGTAAGCTAAGGAAGGAATGTCACTCTCTAGTTCTCTACAGTTGTTGGTAGCTGGAGCATCTCACAAATGAATCTGGGCAGGTGGAGACTGCTGCCTATCTCTGCTCTCACCTAGCCCATGCCCACGTCCCCTCCCAGGCAGGGCCTCATTCACTCACAGTTAAAAGCGATGTTGGAGAGCCCTTGGAACAAGGCAATGCCCCTGCCCAGCTCTTCTGCTTTACAGCGGCATGACTCCAGCTCTGTTTGATAGCGTCTGGGAAGAAAGGCCAGCCTGAGCACTCAGGAAGCATCCGGGCTGAGGGCCAGGGCAGGGGAGGGTATGTGAGAATGATGGACCCATTTTGTATTCTGCTTTCCCAGGACTTACTCCTCTTCCCTCTCCTCCATAGCAAAGGCCCGCACAGTCCGAACATTGCCTAGGGCCTCGTCTGCTACGCCTGTTGCCCTGGCAATCTGCATGGAGACAGAGAAACAGGGAGTAGGTTATAGACAGGAAGAGGGGCAACGAGGGTAAAGAGGAATGGGCCAGAGATGCTAGGAAGAAACAAGGGAGACATGTCAAGAATTCCAGTACCTGCTCCTGACATTGGCGAGACAGCTTTCGGAGACCTGTGCCCATCAGGGTGCCCACTCCCATGAGGGCAGGTGTGGCGATAGCCAGCAGCAGTGTGAGGCGTGGGGACAGCATAGACAGGGACACCAGGCTACCAATCACTTGGGTACAACTGCGCAGTCCCTGGGTAGCGAGAGGAAGGCAGGAGGCTTTGGAGCATCAGCACATGTGGGGGGTGTTCTGCTGAGGGTGGGATGAGTACAGCTCTGGAGGTCCTGGGGCAGTCACTGGTGACCACCTGATCACAAGCTGTGGAAGCGATGGGTGGGAATGTCCACAGGCTAAACTCCTTTGACTCTAGACAAATCCATTGCTTATTTCTGTTCTGGACACACTGAGCTGCACAGGGATATGCTGACTGCCAAGGGCCAGAGTTCTGCCAAACCTGGAGCCAGGTGAGGGAGGGGCTCACAGGGTGGGCTGTCAGTATGCAGGAGAGTCATTAATGAATTCAATGCTGACTAGCAAAGGGTACAAAGGGGTCAGGCTGGGTCAAGTGAGTTTACTCCTACCAGGGTGGTTCATAATGGACTATAAATGGCTTTCTGGGGGAGCCAGGGTTTCAGAGCGTGGAGCAACAGTCTGTCCTGACCTTGACACTGTCCTGTGACTCCTTCCAGATTCACTGTTTTCTTTATCGCACACTTTCCCCAGGAGTAGTAAGCCTTACTCTACTGAGAGCTGGGCAGGGGCACTGCCTTGTTCCAGCGCAATTTCAGGATGTCAGAGCTGGGGCAGACAAGTATGGCTGCTGACTTTGCACAAGGGCCTGACCCACTGACCTGGGAGATGACAAGCTTGAAGGACGACTTGAATTCTTGCACGTCGGTAGTCAAGCGGTTCACTAGCTGCCCTGTCTTTTTGGCATCAAAGAAAGCAATGTCTTGCCTGGCAGTAAAACATGATGGTAGTAGGTGGAGGAAGACAGGGAGATGTTACTTCAGGATCTGGCCCTCCGAGACCTCCTGGGAGCCATCAGTCACCCTGGACCCACCCCCTACAGCTGGCAGTACCGGAGCAGGGAGCTGAAAAGGGCTCTCCGCATGTCCATGGCCATGCGCTCACCGATGTGGGACAGCAGCACTAGGTATCCGAAGGTCAGCAATCCCTGTAAGACAGGCCTGGTACTCAGGGAGGCCCCAGGAAGGCTGCTGTGAGCCCCAGGCCCTCCCACCCCACTGTACCTGAACACCGTAGAGTAGGAGCAGCTGGGTACTGAGCCTACGGGACTCAGACACGAAACTCCCCACACGGTCCCTCATGTACTTGGCCACAATCTCCACCAGCTGGCCCAGGAGCAGGGGGATCTGCACATTCACTAGTGCCGCACCCAAGGCCAGCTGGAATGGGGACAGAGGGAAAAGACACTTGGAGAGGAGGCCATATTTGTCCCCTCCCCAGTTCTGACTTTGGCTTCTCCTTTCCCCTTACTGAGCCTTGTCCACCCTGGGGCTGCTCATGTGGTCACAGAAGCGTCCAGGCCTCCAGCCCCTGAGTTCTCATATCCCACAAACTCAGTCCCCCCGCATGGGTCATCCTGATGCCCAGAGCCCAGGCGGCCCTTGCTGTTCCCACAAGGCAGAAATGCTGTTCCTGTGCAACTCAGGTTTGGAGCTGCCTAGGCCTTTCCTGGCTTGAGCATAGAGGGGCAGGGAAAGCCTCACCACAATGGCTACCCCCAGGGCCAGCAGGTGGGGGTGAAGGAAATGCCAGAACAGCTTCCAGTTAAAGCGCAGCTCCAGGGCAGTGGGTGTGTGCTGGGCAGGACAGGATCCTTCGGCTTCACACAGTGCTATAAGACAGAGGCGGGGATGCTGCCACAGCACTGCAGGAACCACCAAGGTTCCCCCAACCCAACACCAGGCAGAGGGTCTCCGTCGGGAAGCTGGTGGGACTCGAGGGAGGTGAGCCCGGAGCTGGGCCACCGCCCGGAGGAGGCAGGAGCTGAATCGGTCATCTGAAGACCTGTAGATAGGAAAAGGCATCACAGCTGCGGTCCTGGTTGTCCTTCAAATGACTAACCACTCCCCTGGGCTCTGGGTGAGCCTCTGGAACAGCATTTTATCTGCTGCCTCTCCTAGGGACAGTTTTTATTTTACTTTACTTTTGAGATAAGATCTAGTAATATTCCCCAGCCTGGCCTTGAACTTCTGCTCCCAAATGACCCTCCTGTTCAGCTTCCTGAGTAGCTATGACTACAGGTATGTGCTACCTCACCTAGAGTGAATGTCTTAGGACAGTCTTAAGCAACTCTGGTTTGTAAGATGGAATGCAATGTTATCAGACTACACTCTTAAGAGTCTTTCCCCTAGCACTGCTTTTCAGCCAGCATCAGCCAGCATCAGCCAGCAAGGCCCCCATTTAGCCTCCAGCACCCTGGTCAGCACAGGTCTCCAGCCTGTCAAAGTGAGAAGAGTCGTGGAGTGGCAGCCAGCCCCTTTATAGGGCTGACCAAGGCTTCCAAGAGGCTGGCTTAGAGAAAATCCTGGGGGCAAGCTTCTTCGGGCCTGGCCCTGCACATGTGCAAGGTAATCAACACAGCAGCCACGACCTAGAAATAGTGAGTTGATGGTCCATAGTCCCTCCATGACTCTAGAAGATGCCCCTTATTCTCTCTTGGTAGGAACAACGACGGGCAGGTGGTAAATTTGTCCCAAGGGATGAGATGGGGAAGAGGGAACTTCACTGTCTGGCTCCAGAATCCTACAGTTCATTTCCAAAATTTGATATGGCCAAGGCTATGTGTGGTAGTCGAGGCCAGAGAGGCCCCAAAGTCTTTGGACTTATTTTACCCCATTACCCTACTTCATAGGTAGGCCCTGAGTGCCTGATGCATGAAGACAGAGGGCCAGACGTTCCTTTTCCACTGCTGACAGAGGACACAGAAAAACACAAAGGACCAATCTCATCCTCTTAGATGGCCAAGTCCTTTTTTCCTTCAGGTCTCAGACGTACATAATGGAAAAGTAGATTCAACTGCTTACAACATCTGTGAACCTAGTGTGTCATAGAGTATGGAACTGACCAAGTTGGGCAAAGCAAATTCCTTCTCCCGGGGTCATGCTGGTTGGGGCAAGGGTGGGGTGAAGAAGCCTAGAGGTCAGAGAGCAGCAGGCACCGCTGTGTCTGACAAAAGCATCAGAAGAGGCACTGGTGTATGGGCGCTGGTCAAGTTCAGACAGGGATAGAGGGGAGGGGAGGCAATGGAATGCTCTCAGGAGCTGCCGCAGTAAGAGTAAGAGTTTCAGCAACAATGTAGCTGTGTGAGGGAGAGGAAGCAGGTGCCCTGGCGGGGCAGCCATCCCAGTCTCAGCAGAGCACGGGATGTGAGAAGACCACTGTGCCGGCTCTTCAGGGCCATCTGTGGTTTTTAGGATAAGGCGTAATGAAATCAGATATTTTAGAAGTCGTAGGAGAAGAGCAGGAGGGGAAGGCCAGGGCAGAGGGAGTCTGTTTGGAGCAGAGGTTATCTGGCCAAAAGTACACAGAGGAATGCTCAAAACAGACTAATGAGGAGGACACAGCGGGGTGTGGCCGTGCAATCCTGAAATCCCAGACTTGGGAGGCTGAGGCTGGAAGATTTCAAGTTCAAGGCCAGCTGGTGCTACAAAGTGAGACCTCATTAACAGTTCCATAGTGCTCTTATAGAGGACCTGAGGTTGATTCCAGCACTCCTATCAGGAAGCTCACAACGGGTGTAATTGCAGCTTGAGGGGATCCAATCTCCCTGGCCTCCTCTGACACCTGTGCTATTGTACACTAACCCTCACACATACACACATAAAGATAATTAACATAAACATAGTTAAAAATAAATAAGAATCCAGAGTGAGGCTTTGCTTGGTCTTTAGTATCATGGCTTTTTGTATTTCCATACCCTCCTTATTAGAGATTTCACCCCTTCTTTGCTCTCAGGGAAGCCTGTGCTTAACCTTGCCCGGTTTGTCTTTTTTCCCACTGTCCCTGAAGACAATCTATCTTCAGTTTTAGACAAAACTCACTTCCTTTTCTTTCTGTACCACTGGCCTACTTCTCCATTAGCTAGTATCTTCCTGAGGGGCAAGGCCTTATTCTGTTCTCCAGAACACAGGAAACCTCTGGGATATGACATGTCTACTGAGCAGATGTTTGCGGGGCTGTGCAGGTCCCCATGCACAGGGAGCTGCATCACAGGCTGACCTGACACCTGTGATGTTTTGCAAACACACAGATTCACTGTGACTGGCATTGTATATTGTGACTTAGCACAATTCCCCAGTACAATCCAGCACTCTGTGTGTGTGGATGCCAAAGCTGAAAGGTTTCACAAAATACTTCCCTTAATTATGAAACACATATTCTGACAGTTTCTACTATATTCCTTCCAAAATGACCCTGACTGCTAAATTCCTTTCATGAACTGAAATGAACACATTCATTTTTTTGGTCTTACCTTGTGTCTCCTTATGGTTTAAATATTATCAACACCCTCGTTCTTTCCTAAAGACTGTTTTCGAAGCATTAATAATTTACCACGGCTACTTTCCAGCTACTCTCATCTCCTGCAGACCAGGACTCTAAGAAGGCGCCGCGACCGCCAACAATTGGTGGACAGCTTCCAGCCAGCACTTCTAGCTCGGGGCTTGTCCTTCCTCCATCAAACAGATGGGCTTCCACACGGTCACCCACCCTTGGCAATCTTCCTCTGGACTCCTTAGGGAAACAGTTGCTTCTTATAGAATATTTACAATTAAATTCTAGATTCTGGGTAGCAGGGCACCCCTACAATCCCAGCACTCAGAAGACAGGGGCAGGTGGATCTCTGTGGGTTCAGGCCCCAGGCCAGTCAGAGCTGCATAGTGAAACCTTGTCTTCAAAACCAAACCAAAACAAAACAAAGCAAGGGGAGGGGGAAGAAAAAAATTTCTGGATTCTGGATTCTTGCTTGTTTTCAACCCATTTTTTCCTCTGGTCCAGTGAGTATAGGCTGGATTTTTTTTTTTAATTTTTTTTTTTTTAAGACAGGGTTTCTCTGTGTAGCTTTGGAGCCTGACCTGGCACTAGCTCTTGTAGACCAGGCTGACTTCAAATTCACTGAGATCCACCTGCTTCTGCTTCCCCAGTGCTGGGATTAAAGGAGTGTGCCACCACTGCCTGGCTGGAGTTTTTATTTTTTAAATCTTACCAAGAATGGCTCAGGTTTTTCTACCCAGGGTACTAGGAATTGAGCCTATGGTTCATGTATGACAAGAAAATGTTCAACCACTGAACATGATCCCAGCCCTCTTTTTGCTCTTTATTTTTTACATTTTATTTATTTGTGTGTGTATGTGTGTGAGTGCATGTGTATATGAGTGTGTGTGCACGAGTGTGTGTGTGCACGTCCGAGTGAGTGGAGATCAAAGGACACTTGCAGGAGTCAGTTCTCGGCTTCCACGTGTGGGTCCCAGGGACTGACAAACTCAGGGGATCATGCTGGTACCACATCCTTACCTACTGAAACATCCGAATGGCCTTTTTACTCTTCATTTTGACACAGGATCTTACAAAGTTGTCCAGTTAGGCCTTGAACTTAGAATGTATGATATACATTCTACTGTACATTGAATTTAGACTCAGCCTCCTGAGAAAATAGGACTGTAGGCTCCTACTAGGCCCAGTTCAGATTGACTCAATTCCTAATGCATCTAGCTCTAAGAATCACTTCTTGATTCATTCTGTACACGCCATAGCCCAGAATGACTCAGAATTCACTCTGTAGCCCATGCTGGCTTCAAATTCCCAGCAGCCTTCCTGCTTCAGCCTGAATGCTGATATTTCACTGCGTAGCTCTGGCTGGCCTGGAGCTCTCTATAGATCAGGCTGCCTTGAATTCACAGAGTTCCACTAAGCCCAGCTAGGAACTACTTTAAAACATTTAAATGTATGTGTTTATTTATTGGGTTTGGGGTCAAAGGACAATTTGCCGGAGTTGCGCTCTCCTATCATAAGCGTTCTCAGGTCGAACCCAGGTCTTCAGGCTTGGTGCAAGTGCCCTTGCCCACTGAACCAGCTCGCAAGCTAAAGAATCTCTTTTCATCGTTTAAAATTATTTCGGCTAGTCCTGAAACACCATCAATAGTAAATATGTATGGACACCAATTACAGATACGTCCAGATCTCCAGGTGGATTACCAGAAAGCGGACGCCGGGGGCGAGAGGCGCCTCTTGATGGGCAGTGGTGCCAGGGTGTGACCACAGACCCGGAGTCCGAAGTGTCTTGTTCACTAGTAGGTGCAGACCTTCGGAGCCTCCTGCTGGCACCCACACTGCACCGTAAATAATTGAGGCCAATTCCCTGGAGAGTGACATTCTACTCCTGCCGAGAGAGCCTACAGCTCCCAGAAGGCCACGCGCGAGTCCAGAACTCCACCTCCCAGCGGGCCCCGCGCGATGCCGGCCGGTCAATGGCCTGCACTTTAAGTAACCCTCATTCTTTTACCTGGCGGCCGAGAATGTCTGGAAGCGCAAGGATTGTAGCGACCAGCCTGGAAATGAACCACCCCGAATTCCGACCCGAAATAAGTGCACCAACATGTTGAGGCAGTAAGACAGGAGCAATAGGCAACGGCAATCTCACTCTCATCCTACCAAGGGCTCCATGTTAGCTATGGCCACCATCCCGACAACCCCCTCGCACCTCAGCGGTGATTGGAGAAAAGAGTCATCAGACTTGTCACAAAGCTGTGATTGGATAAAATGTTGACTGAGGCGGTACTTTTCGTTCAGTGCCCTAGTGTCAGGTGACGGTCGGAGGGTGTGCTACGTTTATTCTCACGTTAGGGGAGGTCTTAACGCTCTGGCTTCTGGCGGTTTCCCTAGGGATATCCCTGATAGTCTCTACGTGCCCTGACGTCTTCAGAGAGTGTTTTGTGCTAGTTTGGGGGAGGAATGGGCGAAAATAGACTGGGGAAGTTTAAAACAAACCAAAACCTACATGCACGTGACATGCCACCACTCTAGTCTCCGGCTCTTGGAGACTTGAGCCACATGCATTGAAAACGCCCCGACTGGTCCTGATAGTGACCCTCAATTATTTTGAATGATTCGTATGGAGATTATGAAGCTTATCAAGGTGCAACCTAAGATCTAACCCACAGGTTCCTTCCTGATTTGGGTCTTAATCACTGGCCTAAGGTTCTAGCCCAAGAGCGAGAGGCGCTTGCACCTGTGGGGCACTTATTATTGCTATAATTATCCCCTTTACGATCTCCCAACCGAGTCCTGCTACGTAGCTCTGGCTAGCCTGAAACTCCCTTCGTAACCCAGGCTTGTCTTGAACTCGCTATCCTTCCTTCCCAGCGCTGGGATTACAGGCTTGAGTCACCAAGCCTTCTATGTAATTATTTTCTTAACTGCCTCCTCCACCGGGTTGTGGCTTCTTGGTGGGAGTGGCTCTGACTCGTTCCCGTTCCCCTCCAGACTTGTCAGGGAAAAGCGTCCTGATACTCACTGCTCACCAGGGGGCGCCTCTTCTGGTCCTCATCTGAACATTTGAACTAGTGTTACTACGGATGGTGCTTCCGAGATTCAAAACGACTGAGGGAGGAAAATAGATGCTGTGGATATGGGAATTTAGAGTGAGACTGGACCGAGGAAATCAGGCTGTGTGTAGTCGCAAACAAGTATGGACCATCAAGGATGCTGTGTGAGTGATGGCCCAGGGAGGTACCAGTTAAAACCTCACTTAACCCCTCTCTCTAGAGGTCTCAGAAAGATCATGAGTCCCCACTCCCCCCCCCCATTTCTATTTTGTCACTTACAAAAAAGTTTTCATAGTTCTACACCTTGCCCAGCCACAAAGGTATGGAAGCCATGAAAACTATGGTGACAATTCGTTTGCCAGAAAGGAGGCAGAAAAATAAGAAAACTTGGGTCAAACTTGTGGGAAATTCCATGAAAGTCCTCCATGTTCCTCCAGGAAACAGTCTAGGAAGCACCATGTTCCTCTCCATTTCTGGACACCTGAAGGCCCTGACACCTGCTAGCCAAGTCAGCCTCTCAGGCATGGCTTCGGTTAGGGCACTTGGTGACTCAGGACCTTGGGAATGGCGTTGGGCAAGCCATCAGACCAGCCACCTGGGCCTCCTCCTCCCTGGTGAGGCAACAACAAGGAATTCAACTCAGCCAGTCCATCTCCGCATGCCCACATCATCCTCCCAAGTTCTTACCACCTGCCATTGCTGGAGCTTCTGAGGAGGCCCCTGACACCAGGTCAGGGCTTGGAGGAGAGTATACTGGGGTTTAAGAGGGTAAAGAAGACATAATGGAACTTGCAAGGAACCAGGCTTTTCTACTTTAAGCCCTTTAGATGATTTCTCAAATCCAAGATGGCTAGCATTTCTTCCTTTTCCTTCCTTCCTGCTGTTTCCTCCCAGCCTCTGTCTCTTCCCAAGTGCCGGCAGATCTGAGTGGGCAGGTGATCTTCAGTCATTCTCTTGGGTGTGGAGGGGAAGGAATTAAAGATTTAACATCTCATTCCCAAGACTCCATAACCCTCTGATGGGATTTTGCTTTTCTTGTGCTTGTTATTTTTGTTGTGTCTACCCTCTCTTCCACTTTTGTGCCCTCAAGGGCTGGCAGCAGAGATATCAGGTATCTCTTCTAGTCCCCAGAGCTCTTGAACCCCTGCCTCCCAAACTGTTCCCTCCCAGGCGTGGAGCCTGGACCTTGGCCCCAGGTTGCCCTGCAAGAAGTGTGTGAGTGATCACACAGGTGGCGGAGGGCTGGCATGCCTGAGGCCTGCCCAGCCTGAGTCACCTGGTGCTGTTGTTGTCATTGTCCCTGTTGTAGTCTCTGCTTAGCTTCACAGACCTCTGTGGAAAGAGCAGCAGCCCAGTCCCTTCAACCTCTCAGGAGAAGCACCCGCCTGATGGTGAGCCGAATGGGGTGGGGGGGGAGCCGGAGGCAGCGGGGGCGGTGGGGAGACTTGGGGCCCAGCTCAGTGCCTCTGCTCCCAATGGCACTGCCACTGCCTGCTTCTCCATGTCGGGGACTTGGGGGAGGGAGGATCTCTGTCTTCTCTCTGTCTCCTGCCCCTCGTACAAGAAGCTGCTCCTCTTCACTGTTTCCTCCTGCCTCAGGGTCCCCCTGCTTGGTGACTCAGGAGGCAGGGGCTTCTCAGCTTCCATACAATACCTCACCCACCCCAGCCACACCCCTAACACAGACCCATCCCACAATGACACCCACCTCTGCTTCCCCCTCGTGGGGGTCCCACTCCACCCCACCCCTGGCCTCGGTCACTCCCCCTCCCTCCTGCCGATGCCCCCAGGACCATCCTGGGCTGCGGATAGGTCCTCTGATCCCTGAGCAGGATTATGAACGACTAGAGGACTGTGACCCTGAGGGGTCCCAAGACTCACCACTCCACGGGGAGGACCATCAACCCTTGCTTCATGTGCCTGAAGGACTCCGTGGTAAGTGTGGGGGTATTTGAGACATGGAGCAGGTTGGAGATCTAGGCAGGTTTGGGTTTGCATGGGCCATGATGCCAAGTCCCGACATGGTTTCTCTGTACCCAGGCTCCTGGCATCACATCCAGAACCTGGACAGCTTCTTCACCAAGATATCCTTTGTGGCCAGCATGCAGAAGGACATGGTGGGGGACTGTGGATCAGGGGAGAGTGGGGGAAGTCTCTTTGGGAAGAGTCCATAGACAGGTTTATTTCTTGACAAACTTGCCACATCTACAGCTACCACCAGCGGAATGGTTTTGCCTGTATCCTGTTGGAGGATGTCTTCCAGCTGGGGTGAGAAGTCAGTCCTATCCCTAAATTCTGTCTTCTTTTCTTATCTTTAGGTTTTTGTTTTGTTTTTGAACCAGGGTCTCATGTATTCCAGGTTAGACATGAATTCCTGTTACTCCTGCCTCTACCTCCCAAGTGCTAAAATTACAGACATGTGCTACCAAACCCAGTTTCTGTGGTCTGGGAGAGCAAATCTAGGGCTTCATGTATGCGAGGCAGACACTCTACCAACTGAGCTGTGCCCCAGCTCTCCTTTTTCAGTTCTAGTCTTGGTGAGGGGTCATATAGCGCCTCAGCTTGTCTGGCAACTGGTCTAGGAGTCCACCTTGCCCTTAGGCCTGACCAGGGCCCTCTCCCTGCATCCCTTCCTCAGACAGTTCATTTTCATTGTCACCTTCACGACCTTCCTCCTTCGCTGTGTGGATTACAATGTCCTCTTCAACAACCAACCAAAGAACCATACGAGACCTGGAGCATTCCACAACAAAGTGACCTTGTCAGATGCTATTCTACCCTCAGCCCAGTGTGCAGAGAAGTAAGTGACGGTCTGGTAGGTGCCTCTGGATTAAACTCACAAAAGGATGGAAGAAAGGAACCTCCCTCTACTGTCCCTTGGTCTAGATCAAGTCTCAAAGTGCTTGGCTTATTTAAAAACATACCCCAAGTTGACCGAGCATTTCAAAGCCTTGTATTATGAGTCACATTTCTGTTTACCTTATTAGAAATTAAAGGTGAGGACAACTGTTTATTTTTAGTGCTGGGGAGCAAACCTAGGGCTTCTGGCATGCTGGGCAAACACTGTACCACTCAGATACATCCCTAGCCCTGAGGACAACTTTACAACTTAAGAATGCACAAGTGCATGTCATATAGGATGTCAGTATGATGTGACATCTTCACTTGCCCTGTAGTTCCTGGAAAACGCCTTTTTACACTCATGGGAAAATGAGAATACAAAAAACAGACAGCACGAGTGTTGTTTGTGAAAAGTGTTGACTTTGCAGACACTTTTGAAGCCCTCACTGAGGACCCCCCCCCCAGCCCCACTGAGACCTGCAGGTGTTTCTGTGGGTTTCCCACCTTTCTGTCCAACCTCCTGCAGGATCCACGACAGTGCTCTGTTGGTCTTCCTCCTAGTCTTGGCTGCTGGCTTCTGGCTGTTCCAGCTGCTTCGTTCAGTCTGCAACCTCTTCAGCTACTGGGACATCCAGGTGTTTTACAGGGAGGCCCTGCATATTCCCCCAGTAAGCCTGCTGTGACAGCCTGGGCAGAGGACGGGAGAGAGTGGGGCCAGACACATGGAAGGACCAACTGAGAGGAGCAGAAAGATGGAGGCTGAATGATACCTGCCCTGGGCCTTGAGTAATAGCAGGAGACACTGGCACTGCTCCTGGCACTTAGCAAGCTTGGCTCTGACCCTTGTGGAACTTCCTTTACTCAAATGGGTCATATACGGTGACTTATAGTCACATGCTGGTGGTAAAAACAATGGCTGTTTGGAGGATGGGCTGTCACTGGGCTTTCGAGGGCAAGAGGCATCCTGATTGGGTGAGGAAGGTCAGGCCAGCCAGACCTCTGAGCAGGAAGTGAGGAAAGCAGGCCGTAGGCAGTGGGGATAGGCTTGCCTGCCTGAAATAGTCTTCTAGGACACCTGAAATGGAAGCCACTCTCTTTTTTGTTTGTTTGCTTTTTGGAGACAGGATTTCTCTGTGTAGCTTTGGAGCCTGTCCTGGAACTCATGTTGTAGACCAGATTGGCCTCAAACTCATAGAGATCCCCTTGCCTCTGCTGGGATTAAAGGCATGTGCCATCACTGCCCCGGCTGAGAGCCACTTTTTACTGTCTGCTGGTCATGTTCCTTCTAGCTTTGTCCCTAAGTTTATTGTTAAGACATCTTCTTGGGTCCCCCATTTGTTGCTTCCCCTTGAATAGCATGAGCCTTTGGAGTAGGGTGGCACGGGCACAGCCACTGCTGGGGCTGTTGACCCCATCCTTCTTCCCTCTTGCCCTTCCTTTTCTCTTTCCTGCAGTGGAGGGGAAGATGGGAGGAGCTGTGGAGGCTGGTCCCGAGGAAATAACTGGACTGGGGAGACTGGGCTAAAGTACGGCTTGAGGCTCACATGGGTCCCTCCAAATGAAGCGTGGGAGTGCTCTCTTCCCTAGACACGGACACAGGCAGGGCTGTGTGGAAGCCTGGAGTGGGATGAGCACAACCCTGGCTTGCTCAGGCAGAAGGTAGTGAGAAGGGAGAAGAGGTTTCATTCTTTTATGTGTGGCAGTGAAGGGGCTCAAAAAAGGAAGCCAGGTCCCAGTCCCTGAAATTTACTAAAGAGGTGTCATCAGGAAGCATGTGACTAATGGCTACATGAGTGGCGGTGATGAGCAGCACAATTAAGAAGTGACAGAAAGAATGGAGAAGTGCTTCTGTCAGCAGAAGGGCTAGAAGACAGAACGCCAAGGTGGGGAGGCCACCAGGGCTGGAGTTTGCAGACAGCTCAATGGGTCATGGAGGTTGTGAATCTCTGTGGAGGGGAATACAGGTCCCTAGGCTCCCCTGTCCCCTTTCCTCAGGAGGAGCTCAGCTCGGTACCCTGGGCGGAGGTGCAGTCCCGCCTCCTGGAGCTTCAGAGGAGCGGTGGACTGTGTGTGCAGCCGAGGCCGCTGACGGAACTGGACGTCCACCACCGCATCCTGCGCTACACCAACTACCAGGTGGCGCTGGCTAACAAGGGTCTGCTGCCTGCCCGCTGTCCACTGCCCTGGGGGGGCAGCGCAGCCTTCCTCAGCCGCGGCCTGGCGCTCAACGTGGACTTGCTGCTCTTCCGTGGTCCCTTCTCGCTCTTCCGCGGGGGCTGGGAGCTTCCGGAAGCTTACAAGCGCAGTGACCTCCGGGGCGTCCTGGCCACACGCTGGCGGCGCACTGTGCTGCTGCTGGCCGCCGTGAACTTGGCGCTGAGCCCGCTGGTGCTGGCCTGGCAGGTGCTGTACGCCTTCTACAGCCACGTGGAGCTTCTGCGGCGTGAGCCTGGCGCCTTCGGGGCGCGCCGCTGGTCCCGCCTGGCTCGCCTGCAGCTGCGCCACTTCAATGAGCTACCGCACGAACTGCGTGCGCGCCTTGGCCGCGCGTACCGGCCTGCGACTGCTTTCCTCCGTGCCGCCGAACCCCCTGCGCCCCTGCGCGCGCTGCTGGCCCGCCAATTGGTCTTCTTTTCCGGAGCGCTCTTTGCCGCGCTGTTGGTGCTCACCGTCTATGATGAGGACGTGCTGGCCGTGGAGCACGTGCTCACTACCATGACGGTGCTCGGGGTCACAGCCACAGTGGCCAGGTTCGATGGCACATAACAGGGAGGAGATATTGGTGTGTGGCCTTTCTCTGACCTGGGCACAGGCTTCCTTTCCCTTAGCAAACCCTTCTGTCACCATCAACGCCCTTCAGCCCTGCATCCTACCTGCAGGTCTTCCTAACCGCATTCCTTACCCCCCGTCCTGCCCTTCAGGTCCTTCATTCCAGAGGAGCAATGCCAAGGGCGTCCCTCGCAGCTCCTGTTGCAGGCAGCCCTGGCACACATGCATTACCTCCCGGAGGAGCCTGGTGCGGCAGGTGCTCGTGCCAGCTCTTACTGGCAGATGGCGCAGCTGCTTCAGTACAGAGCAGTGAGTGCCCGGGACTACAGGAGGTTGTGGAGTAGGCCCTGTACAAGTTGTCTGGGAGAAGTTGTTGGCCACACGGGTGTGGCGTTGGGTCCACGAGGAGGCTTTGGAGTGAGTGGTTAAAGGCCTCCGACCTTAGACAGTGTTCCTGGAGGCTCGTGACCATGGATCATTTGTGGAGTCCTTTCGAGAATCTCTGCTCAGCCTCACCCCTGCTTCCTTAGGTCTCCCTCCTGGAAGAACTTCTGTCTCCACTCCTCACCCCGCTGTTTCTGCTCTTCTGGTTCCGCCCCCGTGCTCTGGAGATTATTGACTTTTTTCATCACTTCACTGTGGATGTGGCTGGTGTTGGGGACATCTGTTCTTTCGCCCTCATGGATGTGAAACGCCATGGGCACCCTCAGGTTAGAGCTCTTCCCTAGCCTTCAAAGTTGTGCTAGACAGGCATTTGCTTGCCTTACCAAAGCACACCAGATCTATAAAGCCGCTTACAGATTTGCTGTTACATAAAAAAAAAGATGATAAATGCAGAGGAGACTGCCCCCCCCCCCCGCCTATAACGGGAGCTGGCCAGTGGGTGAAGAGCGGAGCACAGGCTTGTCTTGGGAACTAGGGTTGCGCAGGGGGCAAAACACCAGAGCTGACTGTATCTGAGACTAAGCACCCATGTCCTGCTCCGCCGCTGCCCTACTGGATGATCTTGAACAAGTCCCAATCACAGCCTGGATTTCCTTCATCTGGAAGGCAGGGCAGTATTTGCTGTCCTGTCTACCCGTGTCCTGGTGTCTCTAACACCAGAAGGATTCTTCCTTGCAGTGGCTCTCGGAGGGACAGACAGAAGCCTCTCTCTCTCAGCGTGCAGAGGATGGAAAGACTGAACTCTCCTTAATGCGCTTCTCCCTGGCACACCCACAATGGCAGCCACCTGGGCACAGCTCGAAGTTCCTTGGACACCTTCGGGGCCGGGTACAGCAAGATGCAGCTGCCTGGGGTGCTACCTCAACACGAAGCCCACCGACCCCAGGGGTGCTCAGTGATTGCACATCCCCACTGGTGAGTTCCAGGCCTGCCTACTCCTTTGCCTGTCCTGCCCTCCATCTCACCTGGGCATTCCTGACTTGTGTGTTACCCTGGTAGCCAGATCAACCCATCACATCTCTTGTTTTTCTCGGGCCTCCCCTTATCCCTGCTGCTCCTCTGATGCTTTTGGCTCTCTTTTGTTCAGCCGGAAGCCTTCCTGGCCAACCTCTTGGTGAATCCCCGCACACCCCAGAGAGACCTTAGTCCCACAGCTCCCTGCCCTGCTGCCACAGCCAGCATCCTTGCCTCCATTTCACGGATGGTCCAGGACCCCAGGTGAGAGGTGGCGGTCTGAGATGCTTGGGGGTTTGGATTGGTGCTGACTCTCTGAGAGAGGGTGCTAGGGTACAGAGGGGACTTGGAAAGTGGGATGCAGTCTGGCCCACCTTCCTTTGTGAGGAAGGTGTCTCTTGACACTGGTCATCTTGTTTTAGCTGTGTGTCCCCAGGAGGCACTGGGGGCCAGAAGCTAACCCAGCTCCCAGAGCTTGTTTCTGCTGAGATGAGCCTTCATGCCATTTACCTACACCAGGTATGGAGAGGGTATTGGAAGAAGGTGAGCGAAATAAATACTGGGGGACGGGCCAGAATCTAAAGAGTACTCAACAGGAACTATGAGCTCTCTGTAGGTAGCTGAGGACCTTGGCCTTGCTCCCCAACCTCACATATGAGGGAGTCTCTCATCCTTCTTCCTCTATCTAGCTCCATCAACAGCAGCAGCAGGAACCATGGGGAGAAGCTTCAGCCTCTTCCCCACCCAGGCCCTGGTCCAGCCCTTCACAGCCAGGCTCACCAGATGAGGAAAAGCCATCTTGGTCAAGTGATGGTGAGGAGGGTAGGGGATAGAGGCAAGATCTTGGTGTTTCTTAAGCATCATGTCTGTGCTCACCCAATGGCATTGTCCCCAGGCTCCAGTCCTGCTTCCAGCCCAAGACAGCAGTGGGGTATCCAGAGGGCCCAGAATCTGTTTCCAAGGGGCTTTCAGGAGACCACAGACACCCAGAAGGAGCCCTTACCAGGCCCCTTACACTGACTGAAGATACCTCAGGTCAGTATTGCCCACATGGTCAAGCAAGCAAAGATAAAGAAACTAACTTGGGGTCAGTTTTGGAGAGATGGGGACACACTAGTTGAATCTGAGATGGTGGGGCTGTCTCACTAGAGCCTAGGTGCCTGGAATGCTTGCTGACAGCCTTTTTCTCCCACAGGTTCTGGCTTTCCCAGCTGCAGGAAACTAGATGGGGTGGCACGGAAAGATACATGGAGCCATCTTTTGAGCTCCACCCCCTCCCCAGGTCCAGGGTATTTTAGTTGGTCATGATCTGGGACTCAAAGAGGAGCTTGCCCAGAGAACAAAGAGTAGAAAAGAGATGGCTGTGAGCTGAAGATGGGCCCCACAAGAAGGGCTAAGATGGCATTAGCCCCAGCTGGCTGTTGCCTGGGAAGAAGGACCCTAGTGCCCTCAAGGCGGAGGGCAGGGCCCAGGCAGTGGCCCAGCTCAGTGTTAGGGATCCGTGAGGCACTGAGCCTGAAAGGCAGGGAAGTTGTTCCTGTTGGCCTCGCCTTTGAGTTCCTGTGGGACTAGGGGTGGGGGATATGGAGACTTGTGAGTGGAAAAACTAGAGAGGGTTGCTGTTTTTGGACGTCAGCGCTGCTGTGATGTCTGAGGAAGTGGGTGGGGCTCCTCATCCTGTGTGAAGTAAGCGGTGAAGATTGTTCACGGCTGTGCGGCACATCGCTGCCATGGGAATGTCTGGCATGCCCCACTCCTGGAAGCTGAGGGCTGCACCTGTTCACTCAATCACAGAACTGGCTGTGGCTGGTTGGAAACTTTTTTCAGAGTACTGGGTCACATACAGAGGTGTCTAGGACTCGCTGTCAAAGAATTACTGTCCCCACATCTGTACACATTAAAGCATGGATTAAAAGATTTTTCAATCATTGTAATCCACAAGAGTCGGGTTTGGCATCTCACGACATCTAGCATGATCTTTTATGATAAATCTCCAATAAATACCGGGATGATATAGACTTCAAAGTTAAAATACTCCAGAGAGGGATAAAGGAGTCTACAGTCCATCAAAAACATACCTAGAGGGCCAATACCCTAAGATGAACCTTCAAGCCAGAGGAACCTTCAAGATGTAGGCCGAATCCCTCCCTGCCTAGGTGAACTGGAGAGATTAGAGTTCGTATATCCGCAGTCTCGCGACTCATGCTTGTAGGCATTCTCAAGAGAGGGTGGCTGGCTTTGGTCAGCCGAACAGAGTGAGACAGTCCCTCTCTCCGAGAACTGGAGGCGAAGAGACTGTCACGAACCCAGGGTTTCTGGGCCGGGAGGGTCGAAGGACCAGGGCACTGCACCCCGCAGCTGTCGCTCCTGCAAGGAAAAGCTCTGGGTGCGTATGCGGCTTGTCACCTCCTGGGTGCGCAGTGTAAGCCCGAAGATGTCCTCGTGGTAGCGTTGCTGATCCTGAGAGGAGGAAAAGAGACCGGTTGACCGACCAGAACATGAGCAGCCAGCATAGACCTACCCTAGCCAAGCCCGGGCCCGCTCCCTTCGTACCCGCAGCACGCCGATGACGTCACCGGCCTCGTCCAGCTCCATGTCGCCCTCTGTTGCCAGAATTCGCTGCACGGTCTGCAGGACGCTGGTTGCCATAGTGACGTCGCCGCAGACAAACATGTGTCCTTGCTCGAGGCACAGCACGCGGTGAACCTCCGTGGCCAGCTCTGTCCTCAGGAGGTCCTGTACGTAGGTCTGGGGGCGGGATGAGAGGCGGGCCTTGCGGTGAGAACACCCATGCTGGGGATGTGTCTAAGGGGAGGGTTGGGACTGGGTGGGGGGCTTGGGGACCGCCCAAGCCTGGTAGCGCCATCTGCCATCTCTACCGCCTGCTGCCTGGTACCTTAGGGCTGCCAGGATCCCTGGAATAGGCGGTGAGGATGTGTCCAAAAACCCCGCGCTTCTGGGCATCCAGTACTTCGTCTCGGTAGAGATGGTCGAGTTGGGAGCATCGGCAGCCAAACACCAAAGTCATGGGGGCAGGCTGCAGCCCTGAGAGCAATAAGGTGGTTTGAGAGGGCCTCCTTCCTCTGGAGGAGCCTTGTTATCACCACCTCCAGGCCACGCTTGCCCAGGGTGCCAGCCAGGCTTTTGGGTTGGAGCAGCCACAATCTTGGCTGTTCAGCCTCTAGGGGCAAATAGGGTGCTTTCACCCAGAACCTGTCACACCTCTGATTTACATAAGGAAATAGGCATTCAGGCAGCCGAACCAGGAGTGGAACTCTGCTATAACCTGCTCTATCTACTCAATACTGTACCCAAGGCCTGTGTGACATCCCAGGTTCACTTAACTCCAGGCCCAGCTTCGTATTCTTCTGTACCTTTCAACCATCCTCTCCCACACAACCTTCTCTTATTGACACCTGAGCAGAACACTGATAGGGTTAGACTGGGTGGCCCTAGATGAGCTCTGAGGGTTAGGAATCTAGCTGGAGCTGTCTCCTGTCTGAATTCCTACCCTATCCCCTCCTTCTTTACCCTCAGTCCACTTCAAATCCTATTATATGCAGAGGGACCACCAGGAAGGCAAACAAACAGGACCCAGACCTCTCCTCTCCTCCCCTCCCCATTAACTAGCTTCTTTTCACCTTTGGTCCTACTTTTTTTTATGGTCATTTCCTCCAGCCTCCCTCCTTTCCTCCTTGGCTCTCTTCTGACTTCCAGGTGCACCCTTCGCCCCAGCCTCACCTTTGATCTCAATGTCATGTAATCTTTCCTGCCAGAATCCCCGGAAGGGTGCGATGCCAGTCCCTGGGCCCACCAGGATGCAGGGCAAGTTGGGATCAGGTGGCAGCCGGAAGGAGGGAGCCCTAGGCAGAGAGAGTCTATTAAGGCCTCTTTTCTTCACCCACGACCTTATACATACCCACCAAACTTTGGCTGTATAGACAAGAAAGCCGAAGGCCCAATAACAAACGACATGGGTTTCTTTGTTGTTGTTTTGTTTTAGGCAGAATTTCACTATACAATTGTGGTTGGTCTGTAACTTGCTTTGTAAACAAGGTTGGTCTCAAACTCACAGAAATCTGCTTGCTTCTGTCCTCCAAGTGTTGGATTAAAGGTGTAGAACCACTGTGCCTGCTAAAAGCCTAGACTTTTTAACATAGTCTGTAGCCAAGGACACAGAGAGACATGTAGGGGGCTATACTTTCACGAAGCACTAGGGCCACTGGCTAATCCATGTTGTTTCTGGCAGTTCTGGTTTCAGGGGCAGGACTCTGCACTGTTATTGAGGTTCAAAGCTCAGCCATAGTTGTGAAGTGACCCAGAAACCCCACTGTTCTTGATGTACTAATGGAGGACCTAATTACCAGCTAATCCTGTGTGGCACCCCTCCCCCCTCCATGCAAACACACACACACACACACACACACACACACACACACCTCCTCACTGGTCCCTGCCATGCACGTAGCACTTTCTCACCCCTGCCTGGACACAGATGACCTCTTCTACCCCTTCCCTACCCCAGAGGCCTCACTTACCCCCTGATGAAGCAGGGCACCAGGTCTCCTGCCTTGAGTTGACTCAGCCACGTAGAACACACCCCATAGTGCAGAGGGCCCAGCCCATCTAGGGATTAGGAGGAGAGGCCATTTCAGAGGTCTATCTTGGTCTTGCCAAGACCAGGCACTTCCAGCTCCCAGCCTCACCCTGGGTTCGATACGCCAGCACAGCTACGGTGAGATGGATCTCTCCTGGGTGGGTGCTGGGTGCTGAGCTGACAGAGTAGTACCGGGGCTGGAGCAGGGGCAGCTGGGTGAGGATCAGAGGGGCAGGCAATGCCACTGATGGGAACTGCTCCAGCACCTCCAACAGTGTGGGGCAGCGGAACCACTTCCACTCTTCATAGCGCCGGGGGTCCTGGGGGCAGATATGCTGAGCTGAGGACCCAGCAGTCCTGGCCAGAGTGACCCCTACCTATCTGGGCCTCCTTAGCATTTATCCATGGTCAGTTCAGGCCAACACACACCCTTGAAGACCCAGAGCAACCAGAGATGTCAGCCTGGAGACAGGCCTTAAAGCACTGGTGCATATTGGTCAGGAGAAGCAAGTCCAGAGAACTTGGCATGTATGGAGTACTTCTTTTCACTGGATATCCCCCAATTTATTTATTATCCTCTGGTCTAGCCTCTGCTCCCCACAGCATGGCCCCCACCTGGCTGAGGGCCTCCAGCTCCTGCTGTTCGCTGGACTCTTCTGCCAGGGTGCTGAGAAGTCGAAGGAGGCGAGGGCTGGGCGGGGAAGTGATGTCCAGGAAGAAGGTGAGAGCCTGGCGCAGCGTACATGGGGGCAGCCGGGGGTCCCGTACCCAGCCAGGGGGAGGGCCACCTGGGAGTGATGCACAGAGGGGATCACTGAGGCTGGGTGGTCTGAACTGAAGTTCCCTTTGTTGACTTTTGGGGGACTGACCAGGTGTTACTGTGTCTTATTGGAAAACCTGTCCTTGAATGGTGGCGTGCGCTTTTCTGAGCAGCTCTGATATGATATAAGCAGGGCTGGGGGGGGGACCCTGGCTAAACTGGGTTTTTCTGATCTCCTCTGCCTGTAACCCCATCAGGTTATCTTATCTCCATGCATTTGTTGTGGAAGGAGATAGGCCAGCTACGGAGAAATTAGACTGTGGGGAGGCTGAGGCTGGAAGGAGACCTTTAGGGTGCTTGGTGGGTTCTGGAAAAGGGCCACATGCAACAAGGCCATCCTAGTTAGAGTGGCAGCTAGGTCCAGGTAGTACCTAGGTGTGAAGCATGGTGGTAACCCTGTGGGCACTGAGCACCATAGGATCCTGTGCCAGGGGACGCAGCAGGCTCTTACTCATCCACCCCAGGCCACAATCCTCACCAGGGCTGCCCTTTTCCAGTTGCTCCACGGCCACAGGCTCTGTGGATGGCGGAGGGTCCTCCACTCTGCTCAGCAGTGCCTCCACTAGGCCGGGTCGGTTGGGTGGGCACACACCTATGTGGTCCCCTGGCTGGTACTGCAGTCCCTCTTGGCCACCAGTGTCCAGGCGCACCAGGATTGTGGCTCGGCTAGGAGTGTGAAGGGAGGAGTTACTGAGGTCAGAAAACAGGGAGGAGGAAGGAGGAATGTGGGAGGACCCTAACAGTGAGGAGAATGGGGCGAGCCATATTCCTCACGTGGATTTGCTACTCTGTAGGTTTTCCACAGAGAGGATCGTAGCCTGGAACATCTTCCGCCTATGCACATGGGTCAGCCCTGGGGAGCAAGAGAATAAAGGGGTCTGAGCAGGTGAGTGGGTCTTGGCCTGTGAGGGAGAATCCTAGGACCACCCCCGCTCCACTCAGCAAGGTCAGGTTGAGGTCATGGTTGTACCTGGTAGTAACTGCAGGCTCTCAGCCTGGGTACTCAGTCGGTATCTCTGGCGCTTCCAGCTGCGTTTGGGGCTGAAGATGTCTCGGGCGGCAGCCTTGGCATCTTCTCCCACACAGAAGGTCTCACAGGCGGCCTGAGGGATGAGTAGTGAGGGCCTAAGGCTCCTTGCCTCCAGGAAGCCTCAGTGTATTAAGGGAGTATTAAGGGAGGTAGGGCTGGGCCTGCTGGTCATCTGCAGTCTCTTTTCATTTCAGTCAGGGCAGCCCAAGTTCCTAGCTGTGGGGTCAGCACCCACATTGGTGACAGGGAGACCAAGGCTGAGGTTGTCGCTGACCATGGCACTTTATTTTCTAGCTCATTTGGCCACTATCATAGGGCCCTGACTTGTCACACCTGCTTGTCTGATGAGTACTGACGCCACGTTCCCGAGAGCACACTGTTGGGCATATAGTAGTACCTCAGTGAAGGCAGCTATGAACTCGGACCTGAGTCTGGATTCTCTCGGGACCTAACATCTTCTATGTCTCAGTTTCCCATCTTGACCCTTCAATTAGGTTCCAGCAAAGATGAAATAAGATACTTCTGTTTTCAGAGGCAGGGTCTTTTGTAGCCCAGGCTGGCCTCTAACTTGCAGTGTAAAAAGGGATGGCTTTGAACTTCTGTTTCTCCTGTCTCCACTTCCTAAGTGCTGTGCTTACAGGAGTGTGCCACCACACTTGGTTTCTGTAGTGACAAGGGCTGAGGCTAGGGCTTAGTGCATGCTGGGTAAGCACTTTGCCACTTGAGCGACACCCCCCATCCCTCTCTGAGATGCTTCATGCAAAGCCCTTAGGACAGTGTATGCAGAGGGCTGTCTTGCTGTAGGAGGGGAGGGATCCTGTTCCGTCTGTCTGCTTCTGGTCAGGGACAAATGGACAAGCAGCTTGCTGTTCCAGCCTTGAGATTCAGGGCTCCCTGCGGTGGGCTGGGTCTTTTCTCCAGGTTGTTACTGTTTCTTTTCAAGAGTGTGCAGCCTTCTATCTCTTCCTTCCTCCCTGGGCCCCTCCCTTCCTTCCTATCCCCACTGCTACTGTCCCAGTGAGCCTGTCTTCCTGCTCCTCAGAGGCTTTCATTCATCTGTATCACCACAATTATAAAACATCTCACTGTGGGCTCACCTTGCTCAGAAACTTCCAGCATCTCCATTTTCTCTAGTCTCTGGGTGGTATTTTCTATTTCTCTTTTTTCAATCTTGACCTTTTCCTTCCAAGCAAACCCCCTGGTTTCTTGCATTGGGTCTAGACTAACAAAAACTGAGTCCCAAATGGACAGATGTGGGGGCTTCCTCACTGATTGAGAACTGTCAGTGTGACGAAGACGCTCTGGGGGAGTTCCCTGGGATACTTCTCTGTCCAGAACCAGCCCTTCAGACCAGGCACCAGGGCTGCTCTCAAGCTTTCTGGAGTTCCTACTGGCCTGAGCTTTAGCCCTGACCTCTGAATGACCCTCTGGGCCCTGTCTTTCTTCTTCCATTTTGCCTGCTTTGAGTAGGAGTCCTGATATGGAATTTCCCTCTGTATGCTATGAATACTTTTTTTTTCTTTTTTAACCATTGGTTAATAAAGAAGCTTCTTCTGCCTATAGCAGGGCAGAATATAGCCAGGCTGGAAGAGATACAGAGAGAGAATAGGCGAAGTCAGAGAGACAGTCACCATAATCTTACCCAGTAAGCCACAGCCTTGTGGTGATACACAGAATAATAGAAATAAGTTAAGATATAAGAGCTAGCCAATAAGAAGCCTGAGCTAAAATACCAAACAATGTTGTTTTAATTAATTAATATAGTTTCTGTGTGATTATTTGGGTCTGGGCGACCAGGAAATGAACGAGTAGTCTCCTACTACAGAGTCCTGGTGCCCTGACTTTATTCCTTTGTGCACCCACTGGTTGGGGCAGCTTATGGCTATCTGAGGAGCCCTTCTGTAGGCCCTGCCTGTTCTTTTTTGCCATGTTTCTAGCCTGATGTGGTGCCTCTGTTGGTAGTACCTGTTGTCCACTACTTGGGGCTGATTCCAGAAGGGCCGGCTATTGAGTGGCAAAATTAAGGCAAGTTTGGAAAAGAACAGGGCAAGGCCAGAGAACCAGATTAGGAAGTCAGTGAGCATCTAGTCTCAGTATTTCAGGGTTCAACTACAGAAGCCTGGAGGAGGCATCTCAGGTCAGACTCAGAACAGAGGTTTGCCCAGGGTCAGATATAGGGCACCGGGGTGCTCACCTGGAAGGCTGCCTGGGCCCAGCCTCGGAAAGCCTCCTCCTGGCCGCAGAGCTCATCACCCTGGCCCAGCTGCAATAGCCGTTCCCCACCCAGCTCCTCCAGCCTTGTGTCCACTGCCCGAGCAAAGGCACAGAAGTGGGGGTATGCTCGGGAGCCGAGCCCAAAAACACAGAACCTGTGGTACAGGGAACCGTTGTTGAAGTCCCCATGCCAGCCCATGTCTACCCAGGTGGTTTCTCTCTCCCGTTCACCCCCTTTAGTGAGGACCCTAACCTGAGGGTGCCCAGGGCCCCTGCGCTGTCTGTGTTACTGGACTCTTTCCTCTTGCGCCGCCAAGACGATACCAGGGGATCTGAGCAGGAGACGCTGTTGAATCGGATTTTGTAACTCCTGGCAAGAGAGGATAAAGACGGGGTGTCACAAGGAACTGGAAACATGGCCCAGTCCCAGCCAGGGAACAGGTTTGTGGTTCCTACTCCTGGGGTGAGAAGGGTTGAGATGCAGCCTTGAGGTAGTGGTGGAGGGCTCTGCTCTGCCTCTCCTTCTGGAAGAGACCTCAGGATTTTAGGGGGAAGTCATAGGCCAGGTTCCCAGTGACGGTGGCCCTTGTGGCTGGATGGTGTCCAGGCCTCATGCTCTCTGTTCCCCAGCTTGTTGAGAAGGACTTGAGAGACCAGGGTAAGGTCCCTAAGATCTCTCTCTCTCTCTCTCTCTCTCTCTCTCTCTCTCTCTCTCTCTCTCTCTCTCTCTCTCTCTCTTTTTTTTTTGTTCTCTCTCTCTCTCTCTCTCTCTCTCTCTCTCTCTCTCTCTCTCTCTCTCTCTCTCTCTCTCTCTCTCTTTCCGGTTTTTCGAGACAGGGTTTCTCTGTGGCTTTGGAGCCTGTCCTGGAACTAGCTCTGTAGACCAGGCTGGTCTCAAACTCCCAGAGATCCGCCTGCCTCTGCCTCCCCAGTGCTGGGATTAAAGGCGTGCGCCACCACCGCCCGGCAACCTAAGATCTCTCCTTTAGTGTCCCCAATGCCTCTTGTCCCGTCTCCCTGCTCCCACTCACTTGTGCTGTTCTGGCCGAGGGGAGCTGTTGTAGGGCCCCGACATCTCCATCAGTGCTGCTGCGAAGCTCTGTGCAGGGAAACACCATGTGTTTGCATTATGGTTAGTGTTATTTTGTACTATACAGGAGCTTAAAACCAGGCTGGCTGTGTGGATGTGAGCATGTGTGTATGTGTGTAGCCTTGTATCATTGAACAGGCGTGCTTTGACTCACAGAGGGTTACATCCCAACACGTGCACTCTAAGCTGGGAAGGCTTTAACAGGGTGTGCAGCACACCCTTTACCCCTCTCCCCCACACATCTAAACACATCAAGAAAGCACACTAGAGTGTGGTTCTTTCCCTGCAATTGTGGGTAAATGGGAGCTGCCCAACAAGCCAAACAGCATCCCATTCCATGTCTCTAGTCTGGGCACAGATCCAAGTTCAGAATCTTTCTTTCTTTCTTTCTTTCTTTCTTTCTTTCTTTCTTTCTTTCTTTCTTTCTTTCTTATCTTCCTTCCTTCTTTCTTTTTCTTCTTTTTTTCATGATAGGGTTTTTCTGTATAGTCCTGGCTGTCCTGGAACTAGCTCTGTAGACCAGGCTGGCCTCAAACGCACAAATATCCACTTGCCTTTGCCTCCTGAGTGCTGGGATTAAAGATGTGCGCCATCACCACCCAATGAAATAATTTCTAATGGACTCATATTGCCATATCATAAAGTAAAAGTCACAATTGAAACACACTAAATTGGAGGCTATTTGTACTTACATAGGTGCATATAGTTTGTTTTTTAATGGAACCATGTAATTCTTGCTTGCTTTTTTACCAGTGACTATTGTGGATAGCCTTCTAAGCCAATATCTTAAGCTTGGCTTAATTCTCTTTTCTGAGATTTATTTCTTTTATTTTATGCATGTGAGTGTTTTGCCTGCATGTATGTTTGTGCACCGTGTGCATGTCTGGTACCCATGATGGCAAGAAGAAGGTGTCAGATCCCCTGGAACTGGAATTAAAGATGGATGTGAGCCACCATGTGGGTGTTGGGAATCAAACTTGGGTCCTTTGGAAGAGCAGTTGGTGCTCTCAAATGCTGAGACATCTCTCTAGCCCTTTGACTTCTTTATGGTGGCTATATCCTCCTCCCATATTTGCCTGTATGGTGGTATATGACATTCTATGACTGAAGAAGGACACTGGGTAGCCTATGAACCGTTAGTTCTCCAACATCCTCACCCACATACCATACATCTTTGTGAGGCTCAGTCAAGTGGTCTTTAGAGGTGGGGTGGCTGAATGAGGACTTTAAAAACTGGGTGGACATGCCAGGTGTAATACATGCTTCTAATCCAAACAGGTTGATCTGTATGAGTTTGATGCCTGTCTGGTCTACACAGTGAGACCCCATCTCAAACAAAACAAAACAATGGACAATGACCGGTGAGAGGGCTCACCAGGTGAAGATGTTTGCTCTACATGAGGGGAACCTGAGATTCATCTGTGGAGCCCACCTAAGAGTGGAAGGAGGGAACCAACTTCACAAGGGTCCTCTGACTTCCACACACATGTCACAGTGTACGCACGCACACACACGCACACACTCAACCTAATAGTCAATTCTTGGTGGGGTGGTCAAGTCCTACTTGAGTGGCGAGGGAAGAAAGCTCATTCTTGTCCACATCAACACTGGGCACGAGCAGCCCCCAGCACTTTACCAGCTTTGGAATGGACAGAGCATCAGGGCCTGATGGAGTGTAGGGTGGTTATTTAAGTGGGCCACCTCAGAAGGCTCTTTTACATTTTGGTGCCACCATGGAAACAAGTTAGAAATCACACAAAACACAGCTCCTAAATGCTAACTATAGATCAGCTGGGGGTTGTTTCTGTGGGGTTACTCTAGTCAGCACACGAGACCTGAACTTCAGGATTTTTTTTTTTTTTTTTGAGACAGGGTCTCATGTAGCTCAGGCTTGATTCTAATTTGCTATATAGTGAAAGATGACTGTGACCTTCTAATCCTCCTGCCTCCAACTCTTGAGTGCTGATATTACATATATGCCACCACACCCGATGAATGTGGTGCCAGGATTCAAACCCTTTGAATATGCTAGTCAAGTACCCTACCAATTGTCCTATGTCCCCAACCTTGAGCTCCGTGTGTGAATGACTTAGAGTAAGTACATAATCATGTAGGTGTTCACAGATCAGACGTGTGTGTGTGTGTGTGATCAGCATCCCTCATGAAGTAGTGCCAGCATCCTGAAGTCACCTTTGTGCCTCATACTAGTCTCCTGATAGAGAACCCCTCCTGGGTTAGAGTTGCCTGGTTTTGAACTTCAGTCAAAGTGGATTCTACCATATGTATTCACGGCCTGTTTCATTTTTCATCTGTATTGTGTGTTGTAATTTGTTCACACTGCTGTACCGCATGTGAGTTTATCAGTGTTTATCCAATCTATTGTTGATTGACACTTGAATTGTTTCCAGTGTGGGTGTTATGAGCAATGCTGCCATAAATATTCTTGTTCATATCTTTGGTATATATACTCTGTTTTCTGTGTGATATATTTCTACATTTCTTCCTCTAAAAAATTTGGGCGTGAAATTGAAATGCTCACATCTCAAAAGCGTGTTTTAATCTGGTCATTTGACAGTTTGAAAAAACAAAATAGAACCCCTCCCCCCCCAAAAAAAACAGTTAAACTTACATCTTCCCTATGACCCAATAATTCCACTCCCGGGTATTTATCCAAGAGAAATGAAAACACAAGCCCACAAAAGCCTGCTACAAGAATGTTCTTAACAGTTTTATTCATAATAACCCCAAATTGGAAACAGTCCAAGTGTCTATCAACAGAAGAATGGATAAACAAGCCGGGGCTGTTCACACAGTGAACACCACTCAGCAGGGGAAGAAAGTACTGAGCCATGGACAGGGACAAACCTCCAAAACAGGCAGAGTGACCGAAGCCACAGCACTTGCACTTCCGAGACCCATCTATCTGCCATGACTGGAGACTGACTTGGAGAAGCTGACGAGGCTTTGGGAGGGGGCGGGGCGCATGAAATGCTCTGTGTCTCATTGGGATTGTGGGTCACACACACCACTTCTCTGCTTCAAAGCTAAATCATGACGCCACTTACGGCTTAGTGTTTGTCCCTCCAATCTTGTGTTAATGACATTTGGAGGTCAGACTTTTGGAGAGGGTTGGGTTGAGAGGGCTCTGCCTTCATGAGTGGTTTCATCTACTCACGGATTAATGGATTAATGAGCTGTATTGGGAAGCCCTGCTATAAAAGCGGCCCTCTCTGGAGCGTTCCTACTGTCTTGCTGTGTGATGCCTCTGCCTGTCATGATGCACAGGGAGGTCCCTCCAGACACCAAGTAGATGCTGAGACAGGTGTTTGGGTTTGTTTGTTTGTTTTAAATCTTTTATTGCTCTTATTTTAACTTGCATGCATGCACATCTTTACAATGTATAGAGGTCAGAGGACACTTTGCAGGAGTTGGTCCTGTTCTTTTGTCTAGGTCTTGAGGATAGAATTCAGGCCCTCAGGCATGGCAGCAAGTGCTTTTACCGACTGAGGCATCCACCTCTTCTTACCTGACCCAGTTTCTGTTTGTTGTTGTTGTGGAGACAGGGCCTCATTATGTAGATAAGGCTAGCCTGAACGCCACCTGCCTCTGCCTCCCTAGTATTGGGATTAAAGACATTCCTGTTTTGGAGTCTCCTGTAGCCCAGACTGGCCTTAAACTCAGTTTTGCTGTAGATAACCTGAAACTCTTGATCCTCCTGCCTGTGCCTTTCAAGATTACATTTTTTTTTTTTCGAGACAGGGTTTCTCTGTAGCTTTGGTGCCTGTCCTGGAACTAGCTCTTGTAGACCAGGCTGGCCTCGAACTCCCAGAGATCCGCCTGCCTCTGCCTCCCTAGTGCTAGGATTACAGGCGTGCACCACCACTGCCCGGCTCAAGATTACATTTGATACCACACCTGACTCATGGTGCTCTGTTTCAGTTTGCTTATTTTAAATAAACAAACATTATAGCCAGGGAAAGGGCTTCAGTCAGAATTCAAGCTTGCTGGGAGCCGTTTACCTTTGGATTCTAGAGGAGGGACTCGGCACTCATAAGGGCTCTGACATCTGAGATGGGAACAGATGAGCAGGCGGAAATGCCTCAAACTCGGGCACAGAGCACACCACGGGAAGATAATGGTTATCCATAAGGCGTTTGATGGCCTCGGATTTTGTTTAAGCCATGTTGAGCAAGTGAAGCTATCTAATCCGTGTTGGCACCCGGAGAGTGCACATGCCTCTTTTCAGAAAAAGAAAAGGGACAGTTACAGCACTGAAGTGAGCAGGCAATCCTTGTTTTTCTCATTTGTTGAGACCTGAAGGCACTCTTTGGTCAGCCAGGAAGTGCCTGCCTCCATGAAAGAGTTGCACTGATAATAGGGACATAAGAGTCAAGGTTCCAACAGCCAGTTCCCATTCCCGTCAGGAAGTGGGGCTACTTCATCAGATTTATTTTCCGTCCTGGTGCATGTGTGTGCGTGCTTGTGCATGCATGCACACATGTGTGTGTGTGCGAGTGTGTGCATGGGTGTGTATAGTATGTATGGCTGCTCCCTCCCGTCCAGCTGCTCCTGTTTCTAGTCTCTCCTCACTCTCTCCACCCTGAAAGCCTTACCTCTCCATTCTCCGGGGGATCCCCATTCCCAAAGGTGCTGGTCACCACCAACACCAGTGCCTCATGCTCCAGGGACACCACGTCGTACTCATCCATGCACAGGACCTGTGGGGAGGAGAAGATGGATGCTGGGACTTGTCCCGCTGCTGTCCCTGTCCTCACTTAGGCTGCCTTGGGAAGACAGGGCCTGACTGAATCCTGGATCCTTGGAGATCTTAGTTTGCTTTCTTTCTTTTTTTTTTTTTTTTTTTTTTTTTTTTTGGTTTTTCGAGACAGGGTTTCTCTAGCTTTGGTGCCTGTCCCGGAACTAGCTCTGTAGACCAGGCTGGCCTCGAACTCCCAGAGATCCGCCTGCCTCTGCCTCCCGAGTGCTGGGATTAAAGGCGTGCGCCACCACTGCCCAGCTGATTTTAGTTTTCTTTGTGAAGCCCAACTTTTACCTTTTTTGAGGCAAGGTCTCCTGTAGCCCAGGTTAGCCTTGAGCTCACACAGAGTTGTAGTCAAGGATGACCTTGAAGCCTTGCTCCTCTGGACTCCACCTCCCAAGTGCTAAGATTACAGGGACTCACCACCATTCTGGACTTGACATGAACCTTTCCTTTTAACTCTCTCATCATCTAGGCACCTCTGAAGAGGTAGACAGACTCTTTCCCCTTTCCAGCCCCTGCCTCCCAGGCCACAGTCCTACCCGGGGATCAAATGCCTTCCGGAAGAGCCTCCCCAACTGCTGTGCGTAGCTCTGGGCCCGGCCAGTCTCAGAGCCATACAGGATAGTCGCCTTCACACGCTTCGCCATCACAGTGCCCATGAGTGATGCAGAGATCTTCACTGCACTGCAGGCAAGGGTGGGGTGAGGGCATCCCATGCATAAGGACCAGACCTCCCAGGTAGGGGTCCAGACCTCATCCCAGCAGTCTGGGGGTACCACTACTGGGCTTGTTCCCCTAAAGTATGGAGAAGGGATGTATTCCCAGGGTACCCACTTGGCCACTTCCTTGAAGGTCTTCTTCCTGGTGATACCTGCGCCCTTTGCTGCACTTCCCTTCCATGGGTCAGGCTGCAGAAAAGTGATCGGGTGGGGGAGGGGAGGAGCATGGAAGACAAAAGTTAGCAGTCCTTGTGGGCTGCCTAGAGTTGTGCTAGGTGGGCAAGAGCCAATCAGGTTGGGTACCTGGTAGTGGAAGGCAGGGGACAGGAAATAGTTGACCATCTCTTGATGGAAGACAGGAGTGAGGCTGCCTGAGATGGGGGGTACAATCCAGGCCCAATCAGCGGGGCAGCCCCCTCTGGCCTTCTGCTCATTCTCCAAGTGCTTCATGAAGGAGGCTGTGGCGGCATGGTGGTCTACAATGGTCACTTTGGCCAGCTGAGGTGGGGACAGGAAGAGGCTGGACTCAGAAATGCCCTAAAGATCCCCCACCTTTTCTTTATCGCTGTCAGCCTTGCCTGTGCCTTGGTCACTGCAAATGACATTTTGCAAATGTCCCCACAAATCTCTGCAGATTGCATAACCATGCTCCAGGTTTTAGCAAGGAGAGCAGCCCTGATTTCCAGTGTCTGTGTGCTTTGCCACGAGGGCTGGGTGCCGAGATAGACCTGGGGCCTCCCAGGCTACCGCTCTGCCACACCCTCAGGTCCTTCCTCAACCCTTTCAACAAAGGTATTCACCAGGCATTGGTTTCCTCGCCAACCCCCCTCCCCTGTATTATGACCCTCCCATACCCAGCATGCTTTCTACCCTAGTATTCGAGATTCCAGATGCCAACGGGTCCCACAGTATGCCTGTGTCCAAAGCTGCAGGTACAATGTGCCCCATGACACACGGGCTATAGCATATCACAACCCTGCTCAGTTTCTGTGTCCCCTAACCCCCCCTTGCTCCCAGCTGGGCCCATGTACCTGGTAACTGTGCAGTACAGCCACGTTAATTTCCACTGCTGCCTTGTCTTTCCACAGCGAGGAGGTTGTCCGAGTGTCTAGATCCATGCAGACAGCCACATCCTGGGACAAGTTGTACAGGGTAGGGACAGAGCAGCAGGAGTGGATAGGAGGAGGGGGTGAGAGGAATACCACCCTCCAGTGTTTTGCCCACCAAGGTACTACGTGGCGGAGAGGGCAAGTCCCTTCTCAGCACTGGCCCTTCATTTCCCTTCTCCGAAATGGGTGTAAACCTTTTCTGGGAAAAGGTCCCCTTTGAGCCAGGCATGGTGTTCAAGTCTATACTTCCAGCTGTTGGGATGCTGGTGCAGAGAGATTACCATGAGTTCAGGACCAGCCTGGAAACACTCACGCAAGCACACACTGCTTTGAGAATCTAATGAGCTATCCTCTACATGCGTCCTCACTTCTACTGTTCTTTCTTCCCAGTTTTGGGGACTCCAAAGCTCACCCACATCCCTGGACCAGACTCAGCTCACATTTTCCCATGGCCGGCCCTCTGGGTTGGGGGAGGGGTGGCACACAGCTTCATGTTCCCTTCCCTCAGCATCCCCTTACCTCAAGTATGTTGTAACGGTGAGGGTCACACAGGTCCCTCATGCCAATCTCTGAGCTCATGTACCAGCCGCTGAAAGGGGCAGCGGGGAACTCCAGGCCCCCGATCTCCAGAAGCATGTTGGACACAGCTGGGAGGGCATACCAACGCAGGCCAAGGGCGGCAAACCACTCTAGCCTAGGGTTTCGGGTTCGAATTAGCCTCTGTGTAGAGCTGCCATGTGCCCCTCACAGTCCTTCTTCAAAGGACTCCGGGTAGTCCCACGCCCACCCTGTCCTTTCATGCTCACGTGGGGTGCTCCAGAGGCACCTCGAGGACCAGCTCTGGGGGCAGGGTGAAGAGCTCTGGGGGCTCATCGGGAGCCTGGAGTAGCAGGGGCAGCACATCAAAACGGCCATTTCCTGGGGCCCAGCCGTGTTGGATACAGAGCTGTGGGAAGCAGGCAGAGAAGAGTTCAAGGGAATCCTCACCATTAGCCATTCCCCATTCTTTACTTCAGGGACTCCTCAGCAGCTGGGTCTTTGTATCCACTGGAGGACCCTGTCCTTTTATAGTCAAGGCTTTCCTTGCACTCCTGACCCTCCTGCTTCAACCTATCAAGAATTACAGAAATGCACCACCATGCCTTGCTTCCCATCTTTCACCCCAAGGAAGGTCCCCTCCTGCTGCTCCCTTGGTGCTCTTCTCTGCATTCGATGCTGTGTGCCCTGGCTTTCCTATCCTCGCAAGCCTGGGCGCCCACTTGTCATGAATACTCGTGGCTGTCAACTTGACGCACCTGGGAAGAGGAAACTTCAACTGAGGAATGGCCGCCATCACCAGACTGGCTTGTGGCCACGTCTACAGGGGACTTTTATTGATCACTGATTAATATAGGTGACCCAGCCCACTATGGCCAGCGCCTGGGTTGTCTGGGCCTGAGGCATTTATAGAAGGTAGCTGAGCAAGCCAGTTAACATTTCTTCGTGGCCTCTGCAGGTTCCTGCCTCCAGGCCCCTGACTTTCTTCAGTAATGGAGTGTGACCCGTGAGTTGTAAGAGGAAAGAAAATCTTTCCTCTCCAGATTACTTTTGGTCAATGTTTTACTACAGCAATAGAAAGCAAAGTAGGTTGGGTGGAGGTGGCGCACGCCTGTAATCCCAGCACTCGGGAGGAAGAGGCAGGCAGATCTCTGTGAGTTCGAGGCCAGCCTGGTCTACAAGAGCTAGTTTCAGGACAGGCTCCAAAACTACAGAGAAACCCTGTCTCAAAAAACAACAACAACAGAAAAGAAAGAGAAAGAAAAGAGAGAGAGAGAGAGAGAGAGAGAGAGAGAGAGAGAGAGAGAGAGAGAGAGAAAGAAAGAAGAAAGAAAGTAGTATACCACCTCAGTGATCTCCACATTGGCAGGGTCCCCTCGCACGGAGCCATCCTGCTGTCTATAGCCTGCATAGCGCACCAGCTGGCTGTTCCAGATCCGGAAGTCTCCTCTGCCAGGGCAGCGCTGAGGGAACACTGTGATGGCTGAACTGGCAGGGGGAATGAAGCTGGTTAGAGCCCCTTCACTGCTGCCTGGGGTAGGCTTGGGCCTGGGGTGGGGTCACTCACCGAAGATTGCCTCGGTTTGTTGCATACTTAATATGGTTGCAGATGTAGGTGAACATTTCCTGTGCGGTCCTGCAGTCCCGGGCATCAAATACCTGGGCCCAGAGGGGATGGGTCAAGGATGTAGGAGACAGGTGAGGTTTTGAGTGCCAGCTCCAGAAGAGTGCTGGCACAGGGCTTGTTGGGAAGGAGGCGGGGTCTGGAGGAGCTACCCACTGCCCTACTGAGCCTCCTTTGCCAGACAGCCCCACTTGCCCAGAACAGCCTGATTTTCCCAGGACACATCTCCCCACTCCCCTCAGGGCAGACTTGAACACCAGCACAGAGGGGCACCTGCTCACTGCTGAGTGGATGTCTGGGGAAGGTTTCTATTTGACAGGGACCCCACATAGGGGTATTGGCATTGAGTTGCTCATTGGTCAGAGTGCTCATGCTGAGGCAGGTGACCATCCAGCTCCCTTGAGCCAGTACAGTGACGGAAAGGGGAGGCTGTAGTAGGTGCTTCTAGGGACCTTGTCCATGGCATCCTGACGCTAGGAGAAGGCTGGGAGGTTCTATCCTGTCTGAGGGGGAGGAAACTTGTGAAGGGTAGGGGTGGCGGTGGTTGACCAATGGCTAAAGGAGGGACACAGCAGGGAGTAGAGCTTATTATGAAAGCTTGAAGGGTTCAAAGTTGAACTAAAGCTTTGAACCACTTAGAGGGTTGGGCAGGCGGTAGACAGATTGTTCTGATTTTATTGGCGATGCCTTTGGCATGGCCGAGTGTGTGGCTTTCGTCCACATTCTTTCGCGGCCACTTACAACCCAGGAGGCCAAGGTCATGAGTTCCCCTTTAGGCCCTTGGCTTCTCTCAGTGCTGAGGCTGTTCCAGTAACCAGGCTAGTTCTGTGGTGTGTACCCGTGTGAAGGAGGGTTGGGACTGAGGCTACAGGGGACCTCAGGGGAGGTGGGTGTGAGTTGAAGGCCTCCAGGAGGAGCAAGTTAGCTTTTCCAGCAACATTTCTCGTCCTCTCTACCAACTGTCCTCATTTACTCAGGGAGCCTCAGTATTCTGCCTTGCTTCTGCCAAGGACTGCAGGGTTTGATCACCACGCCTTAGTCAATAGGCTGAGGACTATCCCGTAGCATCCAAGGATGGAGCTGATCCCTTTAGCTTTCTCAAAAGGCAATAGATAGGGATGGGTCCACTGCCTCACACCCACCCCTCAGGGAGGCCGCAGGAGCTTCCTGTGGCTCTCTTTTTCATTCAGGCCCCTGGTACCCGTCTGGGCATGTACCAGCTGGTTTTACCTGCAGCTTTCCCCACTGGATCCGACCCACACAGCGGGGAGCATTGCGCCAGGCCTGCTTCGCCCCAAATACTAGCTCACTCTCCCGGAGCTGGTAGGTGCCTGTGGCTGCCACCTCAGCCTCCACCTCTTGAAGCCGCTGTTCATGAGCCTCGGAACCACTCCTGGGGAGAGGGGAGGGTCACAAGCCTGGGTGTCAGGACAGTGGAAGGTGTGAGTAGTGATTAGAGGCTTCTCAGGTCAGTGGTGGGGTGCTCCAGTGCAGGAGAGACCCACCTTTTGATGGAGTTGTAGTACTGATTGATGAAGTCCCGGGCCTGACCCAATAGCTGCTCAGTGGGTGAAGGGCCCTGGGTGGGCCGGCTCTGTAACTTCCTTGGAAATACCAGTGATCCCAAGCAGCGTCTTGGGGTACAGGGCCCATCCTGGGCCAGAGGAACAGAGCACATAAAGTCCGGGATCAGGTCAGAGTGCAGGGTGAGCTGTGGTTAGCAAGGGCTGAGGTAGATGCCGAGCAGAGGGAGGGAGGTTTGGGAAAGGATGGACTCAGATCCGGGCTAAGATTGGAAATGGGATGAGGTCAGATTGGCTTAGGGTAGCACTCGGGGCTCAGGGCCAAAGGGTTGCTGAAACCATTGCAATGTTCCTTGACCCCTCTGGCCCTTCCCAATTTTCACAGCTTGTAGACAAGACCAAGTCTAATAAAAAAAAAACCTTGCTCATATGGGTCCCCACCTGGGCCCAGGCCTCTTCCAACCCCTTCCCAGTCCTAGAAACCCGGGTAGGGCCTATCCTCACCTGCTGAGCCTGGGCACTGAGGGTATCATAGGTGATGCTGCCCACTTCCCAGTTCTTCACCCGAGGAAACTTGGGTCCCTCTGGGGGCCGGGTGAGTGGGGGGCTGTTGGGAACCATGGATGGGAGAGAAGTTTATTTCTTTTAGGCCTCTGCACTGTAGCCCAGGGCAGCCTTGTTCATGTCAATAACCCCACAGGGTCATCGTCCACCCACCGCTTCCTGATATTTTCTGTCTGCTCCCACAATGGCCTTGGCAGGTGGGCAGCACCTCTGCCCTCCCTCTTACAAAGGCATCAAGGCTTAGACGAACGGGGTCTCTAGCCTGAGAGTGCACGGGGTGGGGGGTGGTATCCAGACAGCTCTGAGCACTCTCTAGCCTGGAGTGCTGGCCCAGACTGGTCCTCACTGCCTGCGTAGCCTCTATTTTGTCTCCGCTGCATCTGAGGCTCTTTTAGTGTGAATGTACAAGTTGGAAGTTTGGATCCCAGGGAAGCAGTGTTGAGAAGTTAGTGATTTGGGAAGTGAGGTATAGAGGTATAGACTCGATCATTGACAGACTGACTACTGGGTCTACTGGGTTCTAGTGGGGTAAAAAGAAAGAGCTCTTTGTTCTGCTTTCCTGGTCTAGGTGTTCACCATGCTCGTAGATGTCTAGCTTTCTGAACTGCCAGTGGGATGACTGCCCTCGCGTGTGGTGTGTGTGTGTGTGTGTGTGTGTGTGTGTGTGGTGTGTGTGTGTGTGTGGTGTGTGTGTGTGTGTGGTGTGTGTGTGTGGTGTGTGTGTGGTTTGTGTGTGTATGTGGCGTGTGTGTGGCGTGTATGTGGTGTGTGTGGCATGTGTGTGTATGTGGTGTGGTGTGTGTGTGGTGTGTGTGTGTGTGTGTGGTGTGTGTGTGTGTGTGTGGTGTGTGTGTGTATGTGGCGTGTGTGTGTGGCGTGTATGTGGTGTGTGTGGCATGTGTGTGTATGTGGTGTGGCGTGTGTGGTGTGTGTGGCGTGTGTGTGTGTGGTGTGTGTGTGGTGTGTGTGGCGTGTGTGGCATGTGTGTGTGTGGCGTGTGTGTGGTGTGTGTGTGGCGTGTGGTATGTGTCTGTGTGTGGCGTGCGTGTGTGGTGTGTGTGGCGTGTGGTGTGTGTGTGGTGTGTGTGTGTGTGTGTGTGGTGTGTGTGGTGTGTGTGGTATGTGTGTGTGTGTGTGTATGGTGTGTATTGAGACAGGTTTGTCTAGCCTCAAGCTCCATATGACTGAGGATAGCCTAGAATTCCTGAGCCTCTGGCTTCCCCTTCCCAATCACTGGGATCACAGTGGTAGTCCTCCACACTGGCCCCTACATCTCCCTTACCCTGTCTACATTACCCTGTCTTGAGGATCGTATTTTGACAAGTGGATAGGAATAGGCACGGGCCCTACTGAGGGGCCTGAGTGGAGCGAAGCCCCCACAGGGAGTCCCGTCCTCTGATTTTGCTCCCACTCACACCCCTCTTGACAGTAGTCATCGTGTGAAGGGAAGCCTCAGAAGCCTTATCACTTCCTCCCAGAACCGCCTGCCTGCGCAGGAGGAAGGGAGGGACTTGGGGCCCTGGTGTCCCTGAGCTGCTGCACCAGACCCTCAGGTTTGGCAGGAGCCGCTTGGCCTGACACCCTGCTGCGATTTTTGGTCTTTCTTCTTTTCAGGGACTCAGGCCCAGGGAAGATCCCTGAGGGCTAGGGCTGCAGGGTTGTATGTGATAAGGGGCTGTGAGGAGGAGTCCTGAAGGGGGAAAGGGCCTATCGGCTTTGCCTTATCCTCCACCCCAAGTGTTTGGGTCTCAAGTCCCAGCTCTCCCCAGTTCTGTGAAACCCTGCTCCTAGAAGGCTTCTCCCTTGCTCCTGCCTTCTCAAGTTAAGTAGCCATCACTACTGTTTGTTGAAGACTTCCTATGAATTTGGTAAGTAATTCAAGTCCACATTTTATTCACACAGAGGCTCAGAGAGGTTAAGTAACTTGTTTGAAGTCAAACAGTTTTGATAGGTGAGCAACATTCAAACTCTGGCCCAGTTCTGTAGCCGGGCCCCTTATTTCTCACTTTTACCCATTACCTGCCAACTCTGTGTTTGGCCTCTTCTCAGCCATGCAGCTTCATCCTGTCCAGTTCACACTAGCCGCTTTCCGCACTGGTAGCCTGGTCCTTCTGGCTCTCTGCTCTAGGCCTCAGCCCTTCAGAAACCCCCTTTACTCAGAGATCTTACCTGCTCATAGCCATGTGGCCCTCACCTGTGATCTGGTGCTGGTTGGGGCGGGGTCAGGGATGCTGGTGCTTGGCTAGGCTCTGGTGCTGGAGAGGTTGGGCCCTGCTTGCCGCAGAGCCCCAGGCCTAGCCCAAGCCCTAGGCCGCAGGGTGGCCCGGGCTCCTGGCCCACACTCTTCAAGTTGCCCATGCCCGCTGCACCTTGACTCTGCTGACTGCTCTGCTGAGTCCTGGCCTTTTCCTTAGGAAGCAGGGAGGGGGTAGTGGGAGGGGGCTCTCCTATGCTGGCCCTCGCCCCGCCCCTGTCCCACACACAATGGGACAGGAACAAGGCTGGCGGGAGGCTCTAAAACCTCGGCTTCATGCCCGCTGGCCCAGAGGGTGGGGGGCCGGACGCCTGGGTTCCGCCTTGAGGGCGAGAGCTGATAAGTGGGAACCCAGGTGTCCATTAGAGGCCTGGGACTGAGTGTAGGAACTGGTCTTAGGGGGACGGTGGAAAGATGCGTTTGTGGTGTTGGGTCACAGTGGAGGGTCATATCATACTCCTAGTGTCACAGGGATTTCTAGGTTTATCCTGGTCCTCTTGCTCTTTTCCCTTCCTATCCCAACGTCCTTTGGGGGCTTGGGGGCACAGGTTCATAAAAGATGCAGCGCCATTTTTTCCTGTGGCTGGCATTAGGGTATCTTTCCCCCTCCCATCTCAATTTCCTGAAACCCCCACACCCCATGACTCAAAGTGGGGGGGGGGGACACAAAAAGGCAGGAAGCTGCCATCCAGGGCCTCCACCCCCAGTCCTGTTATCAAGTGACGCATGTTTCCCTGGGCAGCAGGTCAGTGGAGAGACCTAACCATCAGGGCGAAGGCAGATGAGTTGGGGGGGATGGGGTGGGCACCGAGTGTGGGCTAGGCAAGCTACAATTCCCAGAATGCAGGGGAGGTACATCCCAGCACCTTTTGGGCACCTTAGGTACAAATGCATGCTGGAGTTTGTAGTTCTGTGCTATCTGAGTACTGGCGGAAAACTATGAGCTAGATATTTGGGTGCACAGGAGTGGAAGCCTTGTGAGTTTGAGACTTCAGAAGCCAAAAAAGATACTATGATAAAGAAACAAAACAGAAGCCTAGAGACAGGGAGAAGCAGAGACTGGGAGAGGCAGACAGGCAGACAAACAAACATGTAGATTTGTGTTGGCTGGACTCTTGACAAGCAGAGGAGGATAAGATTGGAGTGGGTCTGGGTGGGGGGCTGGCAGGATCAGCAGGAAGGAATGGGCTGTGCTGATCTCTGGGGTCACTAAGAAGGTGGGCTCCACCAGTTTGGGGTGGGGCAGGAGGAGGTGAAGGGAGGAGCTTATCCCTGAATGTGAGTGCTGGTCTCCCTGGTGACTGGTGGGAGGGGGAACAGAGGGTCAGCCGCAGCCCTTACTTACCCCAGCTTGCTTTCAGGACTCCTCTTTCCGGGCATCTGGAAAGGAAGCTGTGACTGGCCTCAGTGTCAAGGTTATCAGCACCATCACATGCTGTTGCCTTCAGCCACACATAGTGCCCAGGTCTTTTGACCCCAGGTTTCCCATCCCTTCTTTCTCACCACTACTAGGTCCGTCTATAGCCTTCATTTGAAACCTTCAACTGAAACTAGGGCCAGGGCTACTGTAACATGCCAGGTTATCCTGTCTCCCCAGTTTGCTGTTTGTCTATTATTGATAAATTGGCTTTCTCAAACACTCCCATGCTTTTGTGCCTCCAGGCCTCTGTTAATACTATCCCTCATCCTGCCCAGCTAACCCCCCTATGTGACTGTCTTGATGCCAGGATTCCCTGATGGGCAGGCTGAGACCCCAGAACTCGCTGTATGAGGCCCCTCTCAGCTGCTGTGTCTTTCCTGCTCCCATATACCACACTCATTAGCTTGTTCTAGATCCTTCCCCTGTGCCCTGTTGCTTCTTTTCCTGGTCTATCTGTGGCCCCAGTAATTCTCTTAAACTTCCAATGCCCTGGGTTTGAGACCACTATATAGCCCCAAGGGGTTCCTGCCTTCTCTAGCACCTCTCTTCCATACTCTTTGTCACCTTAGTCCATATACTGGGAACATCTCTTTCTTTGGGCCCTCGGGGCTATTGGATTTATTATTTATTTCTATTTCATGTGTAAGAGCCTTTGCCTGCATTTATATGCATGGGCACCATATATATGCAGTGTCTAGAGGGAGGCCAGAAGAGGTTGTGAGCTACTCTGTGGGTGCCAAGAACTGATCCTGGGTTCTCTGAAGGATCTGGGCTGTCTCTCTAGCCCTTGGGTGTGAGAGTCCTTTCTGCTCCTTAGGATCCCCTGCTGAGTTTGGATCCCCCTCTGCAGAGTAAGTGCTTCCTAAATTACTTCTTCTGCAAGAAAAACACGGTCTTTATTTGTTTGTTTGTTTTAGCATAAATGATAATAAGTGTTTGAAATGCCCAGGCTGCTCTCAAACTTGTTATGTAGCTGAGGGGCTTGAACTCCTGGGCCTCCCGCTTCAACTTTCCAAGTGCTGGGATTACAGGCGTGTTCTACCATGTCTGGGTCACCGGAATTTCAACGTGACATGGGGTATATATGTACTCAAACATCACATAGTGGTATCTTGTCTGTCTGTCTGTCTGTCTGTCTGTCTGTCTGTCTATCTATCTATCCATCCATCCATCCGCTGATGCCTCCATTTCTAGAGTGGGTCTTCTCCCTGGCTCCCAGGGCATCAGAGGTTCTTCTTCTGCCATTCGCCTGCAGTCCTGCTGGACCCCACTGACATCTTAGTGACTGGGTGCTTACATGGGTAACTCTATTGTATTTATTTAATAGATGCTTAAAAAAGTTATATCTGGGAATTTTTTGGGAAAGCTTCAGGTGCATCTCCCTTGAAAGGAAATCACAGATTTAAGTTGTAAGGTATCAAACTGGATGGGGCTTGGCTGATGGGCTGAATAGGAGCCCAACCTCACCATCCCTAATGGTGGGCAGTGTTGCAGCTAGTGGGAAGGTTAACCCTGACCTCAGTCATCATTAGTTCTGGCTGACAGGGTGACAGGCTTCTGTGTGTGAGTAGGGGCCCCTTCCTGGGAGAGCTAGCTCTCTGGTCCCTCCTAGACTTCAGTCTTGCCTTTTAGCTCAGACCAGAGGTCTGGTTAAGTCTGGGAGGGGGGTAATCGCTCTGATCTTGAAGTGCTTATGTTGGGAAGAGAAGGCCCCAGGTCCAGGGTGCGTGTGGAGGAGCTCTAGCTGCTAAGGAGGATGGTGAATGGCAGAAGCCAAAGGCCCTGACTCCTTCTAGCCCAATCCTAAATTGTTCAGTGTGAGCTGGAAGTGCCCCACCCTCCTCACTATGAGCAACTTCCTTCCTGCTTGCTGGCAAGGACTGGGTGGGGAATAGAGGGGAAAGGAGGGAAGGGAGGAGGGTCTGCCGTTCTGGAGGCCACCCACATACTCAGGATGTAACTCATGCTGTGTGTGGGGAAAGGTTTGCTCTGCTTCCAGGTCTCAGGGAGGAGCTAGGTCTTTAGGAGAACTTTGGGGTGAGAGGCTAGGAAGTGCAGGTGCCGGCTGCAGGCAACGAAGGGATTTTCGGCTGGTCTACAAAGGGCTGCTTTATTGGCCTTGGGCGCCCTCTAGCTGCTTTTGCGATTCCTGAGATAGCCACATGAGGGAAGCAGAGAGCTGAAAAGAAATGATCTGCGCTACTATGTCTTGGGGTCTAACCCTAAACAGCCAATGATAGCCAGGGAACCAGCCACTGTCTTGGGTTTCTCATTTAATGGTGTGTCCACAGTGGCCCTCTGGGGGTCCAAAAGTGACTCATTTGCCCAAAGCTCCCGATGGTGACTCTACTTCTGAGGGTAAGCCTCTTTTCTGCCCTCCTTCTTGCACAAACGCTCACGGGGCTGCTAAGCCAGGAGCAGTGTCTACTGCAGCCAGGAGAATGAAGCATCAGATGCCACGACTCCTGTAAGAAGAGGCAGTTTCTGTACCCCAGGGAGCTGTTCCCATCCTGTCGCTGGGTTCCCTAGGGCAGAGCCTGGTGAGCTTCCTGTTCTCACCCCATATGCTCTGGAGCCACATCTGTCTAGCATCATGGAAAAGTCTAGTGGCACAGAGGCTCTTGTAATCCTCCATACCTGTCCTGGCAGCTACCACCAGCTTGGGGGCTCCTAGGGTCTGCTCATCATCTGGTCCCTGTGTTTCCAAAACCAGGGCTGTGGGTGTGAATGTGACTGTTTCAGGGGCCTGAAAATGCTCTTCATTCTTGGTATCTGGTGTGAGAGTGAGTATCCAGGAGTGAGTCTCCTGAGTGATGAAGGTCAGACCTCTGTCTCAGGCCTTGAGGACCATGCATGGAACTCTATCACTTCCCAGGGCAAGGCTCTAGGATGAACCCAGACCCCAGACAGACAGCTGTCAGGGGTCTGTCCAACAAGCAGCCCTGCACTTTCTCCCCTCCTCTCTTTACTCCAGTCTCTCAGGCTGGCCCAGTTTCCTGGTGTGGTTGCTGTGGTGCTGGGTCCCTTGGGAACCAGGGTTTTAAGCATTAAGTATGCCAAGCATGGAAATTCCGTAGCAACCAGCCCTGGAGATCAGTTGAGGGGGGTGTGCTTTCTTGGCCTCCTGGGTATCCAGGGAGGAGCTGGACCCTCTCTCCACACAAGGAGGGAGGAGTAGCCCTTAGAGGCCCTGCAGATGGGAAGACAAGGGCATTGTGACCACAACCTGAAGGACTTTGGATTATTGTGAAGTTTCTGTCTTTTAGGAAAAAGCCTATTTTGACACATGGTTCTAGCCCACTATTAGTTGGCTTGTTGCGTTGTGCTGGTGGCCAGGCAGCAAATCACAGATGTGATGGAGCGAAGCTGCTCACTTCCTGCGGCTGGGAAACCGTGGGGTCTTCTTTCTGTCCTTCCAAGTGGACTCCAAGTTAGCAGCCTAGGGCCACTGAGTAAAGCAGTCCTGATGTATTTGCTGCTGGTAGGCTGAGGTCTTCTTGGGATTCCCATTGAGAGCTCTGGTCTCCTAAACCCCAGCCTAGGCTGCTTCAGGTAATGCTGGCCCCTGTTCCCAGGGGAGTCTGAAATTAATGGAGTCGGGCCTCATAGATCCAGGAGGCAGAGTGCCTTCCCTGGGTAAGAGGACTTAGTCCCCATACTGTGGTGGATTTCTCCTGTCACCTTCCCATATCACTGGTGATTTCCAAAAGGAAAGGGCCACGGGGTCCTGACCCCAGTTCTCAGCCCCACCAGGTGGCTATACCTTCCCTACTTTATTCCCCTACACAAAGCCAGAGCATCCATGGAAGGAAATTTCTCTTGTCAGATGCTATTCGTATTTGGCTCCCACAGTATTGTTTTCATGTAAGAACGTCCTTTCTTCTTAATTGACTGCAGCTCTTCAAGGTCAGGAGATGGATTTAGACCTTGTGTTTCATTAGATGACCTGCACAGTATGGCACACATAGAAAGTTAGGGGTGGGTTGGTGAGATGGCTCAGCAGGTGAAGGAGCTTGCTGCCAAGCCTGGTGACCTGAGTCTGATCCGTGGGACCCACATGGCCAAACAGAGGACTCCTGCAGATTGTTCTCTAACCTCTACATGTGGGCTGTCACATGCAAATCCACAAGCCTAAATAAATAAATAAATGTAACAATATTTTGGGGAAGTGACAGGTAATTGTGAGTAGGTCAGGGGATGACAGGGTCGGAGGTTATCAAATTGGATCATAAATCTCTTTGTGGTCCTGAGCATTTCTGCTTAGTGATCCATGGAGAAGCAAGGTTCCCTTCAGTGCACAGAGTAAGGGGTGGGGTGCCATTCTCACTCTCACGATCCTTGCACCCCAGACTGGCTCTGGATTCTGCCTGATTTCAGCCACCTCTGACATGGCCATCTCTGTTATTCATATATTCATGTTTTCATTCATTCTTACCCCCATCTCCATCTTTCCTTGAATTCTATATTTTTCTAGCTCTTGATATATGAGATGTATAAGCCACAACCTGCCTTGTATGGTTGAGTCACTTGACTTAGGAGCAGGAGGTCCAGCTCCATTTCCAACTTGTATGATCTCCAGGGAGTCTTTGCTACTTTGTGTCCCTGTCACCTAGAATAATAGTGTTTATTTCCTGCTTGGATGCTTCCTAAAGTGTCAGCTCCACCCCCAATGGAGTCCAGAGAATTTCATGTATAAAATCCAGGGCAGAGTCACATGGTTCTGTGGTGTTGGTTGGGGAGCATGAGAGAGGTAGGCAAGCTCTGGGTACAGATGAGACCTGGGTTTTCAGCACTCAGGGAAACCCAGGTCTTACGATGTCTTATGCTGTCAGGTGGAGCCACGGTACAAGTTCAAGGATTTTCATGATTTGGGAAGCTGCTGAGTTCACAATGTCCAGAAGAGGGCCCTCATCTTGGTCACCTGGGTTGCCCTACTGGCTTCCTGCAGAGCCTGTCACGAAGAACTTTCAGCACCTTGGACAGAGACAGAATTCCAGTGCTTGCTGAAGTTTTGCCGGCCCAGGGGCTTGGATTCTTAGGCAGTTTCCCTAGCGGGGAGGCTCAAGCATGGTGCGTTCCTTAATGTTTTTTAGTCCTTTAAGGTCACTCCAGTATAAACCCCAAGTCAGTTTCAAAGTAGTACTTGTTTGTCAAACTCTGAGGGCAGTGTTTAAGTGACAACAAAAACCATTGATGTGATGCACACCCCTCATCCCAGCACTTGGAAGGCTGAGGCAGGCTAACAACTTTAAGGCTAATGTGGACTACACAGTGAGAGCTGGCACAACAGTCAAACCAAACAACACATATCTCAAATAAATTACCAAACCAAAGCAGACAACAAAAACTAATGTATTTGCTAGAATAGTGTAAGGAGGGAATTAGATACTTTGTAAATATAATTTTATAGAAATACAGATAAAATTATATATATCATGAGAGCTCCTGCCCACCCATGGCTCAGCCAACCTCCCTCATGTGGTCACTCCAGCTTAGTCTATAACTCACTGAGCTCGAGAGCCCTCTTGGAGCCCCTTCTGCGTGTGGGAAGCCCGGTCACTAATTCAGAGACAGGTGGCTGGCAGGTTCTCAGCCAGAGGAGTCACACTAGCGGTTCAGTTCCTTATTTGGAACAAGAATAGTCTGGTGAGAAGACCCACACCTGAGTCCCAATGGCATCTGGCTTTATGAAGCTGTCAACCATCTTTCTGTGTGCCTAGGAGAATCCTCACCAAGTGGCAGGGCCCAGCTCTCCAGGAAGCCCTCTTGGCTGCCCATCCATCCAGAGCACTCTCTACTTTGAGCTTGTTTTCCTGAATATATATATAGCCAAAAGCACCAGCTTCCTTCATGACACCTATGCCCATGTTAGATGATGACCCATCTCGCCCTCTGTATGCTTGTTGCAGACCCCACAGTGACATTCCCCTAGCAAGGTGGGGGACAGGTGTATCTCAGAGGCATCTCACCTATCCTAAAAGGTTTTCCCCTCCACTTACTTTCAATCTGAAACAATTATATACACGGCACATGGTGTTGTCTGTGGAGTAGCCATTGGCTCCAGGCCAAGAGAGTCGAGGCAAGAGGTGCAGCGAGGTGGTTACCAAGAGAAACGATGGTTCGTTTGGGAGTGGGGCTTGCAGGGTGGTTGTAAGTTTAAAGCCACCCAGGGCTGTAGGTTGTGTAGAACTAAGGAAATCACTCATGGCCAGAGTTGGAAAGGGTCCCAGAGACCAGCTTCTTCAGTCTCATTTTACAGGTAGGGAAAGTGGGACTTAGTGATGCTTCTAAAGGTGCACACCAATGGGCTCCTTGCCATCACTTCTGACCTGTTCCACGTCTCTCCCTTGGACCATTGTGTAGCTTCACTTGGCACATTACATTTTCCAAGGTGGTTATGCCACTATGTGCCATGGCACATGCCTTTCTTCCTGCCTGGCAGTGGCATGCTGTCATTGAGAACTGGGGTCTGTGCTCCTTCCCTCTATTTGATGGGCCATACCGATGGCAGGAGTTGTTTGGTGGGACTTTCAAAATTTAGTCATTACAGTTCACTTGGTACTGGCTGTTGCTTTCTTGAGACACTTGTCCTTGCAACCTTGCAGCTATGCTGAGAGGAAAGGCTTCATGGGATAGCAACCTGACCCGAGGTCCTGATGACAGCCCGCCTCTACCATCAAACTTGGTTGCCTCTGGTTCCTAGTCTTAAGTGTTTGAAGTCATTTGGTCTTGGCTGAACCTGTTCATGAGCAAAATCAAATGCTGTCTTTGGTTTGGGGCTGGCCATTAGGCAGCAGCAGTTAGTAGAGTTTCCTTGTATCTACTTTAGTTTTTCCAAACTATTATATGTTTTTATTACGTCAACAAACCTCTATTGGGAACATAGTGTGTGCATTTCAGCTACTACTACAGTTGCTTCAGTGCATACAGACTAAAGTGCAATGTCAGAGCCCTGTAAATGGTCCCAGCCCCCACATTTGTTTTGTCCCTAGACCCCAATCCCCATGATCCAGTCTCTATTCCTCAGTTCACATCCCTTCCATCCGCAACACTTCTTCCATGCTTCCTTCAGCCTTCAAGGACTTGCTCCAAAGCCCCTTGCCCTCCCCAGACCCTCCTTGTCTCCTCCAGGGGAAATGAACAGGCCCCTCCCTGTAATCCCACAACACTCCTTACAGACTCCAGTTTAGTCTGCCCACCTCCCCTCTCAGACACCACTAGACAGTGAATCCCTGGAGGAGGGAGACTGGCTTAGCCCTTCTGTTTCTCAGTCCCCCCCCCCCCCCCCCCCCCCCCCCCCCCCC
>NW_026068098.1:9533-86124 GCF_014885135.2 Alexandromys fortis | reverse complement strand
TGAGTGTGTGTGTGCGTGAGTGTGTGTGTGTGTGCGTGCGTGAGTGTGTGTGTGTGTGTGCGTGTGTGTGTGTGTGCGTGCGTGAGTGTGTGTGTGTGCGTGTGTGTGTGTGTGAAGAGCTAGACCATCAGCTAGATGTGTGCTGATGCCTCTGATGCCAAGTTACAAGTTGGGGAAGGCCCTGGGCATCCTGGGTGTGAGGGAGGAAGCTGCTGGAGGTGGGAAGGGTCTGAGGGATGACTGTGCAGGCAGGAGCCTCTGGACGTTTTTAGCATCAGCTGGTGGAAGCCACCTCCTTCTCTCCCACCGGCTGCCTCCCTGAGTCACTGCCCACCCACTAGCAAATAAAAAAGAGTGTTATCTCCTGGCCAGTGGCCCTGTGTGGCCTTAGAGTGTGAAGGTTTTTACTCCTGGATGGAAGGTGAGAGCCTGGCTGGGGTGGTCTCATGGTGACCTTTCTTTGCCTGGCCTCCCTCTTTCCAGCCGGTTTCTGTCTTCATCCTTTGTTCTTCCCTTCCCCCCTATATCCCATGACGGTTCTCGCTGGTAACAAGACCCAGCCCCTTGCTCCAAGGACAGAGGCAGCTGCAAGCCCTCAGGAGCCCCCACATGGCCCCATCCATCTAGACAGGCCTCTGATCCGGGTTGCAGGCAAGGGAGGGGATTCAAGGCCTCCTCAACTCCAGCTGCCGGCTCCTCCCTACCACAGGCCTGCTCAGCTGTCAACACTCGCCTCTCGGCCTTGTCCTGCCCCAGGCGTTGCTTAGCTGCTCAAACCAAGGACACCTCAGCCGCCAAAGACCCCTACTCAGGCCCCAGCAGGCGATGGGCAGGCAGTGGGCAGGCGGCGGGCAGACACCCTGCCTGCCCTTGAGCATCCTCAGACCTCCTTGCCTAAATAAGGGAGCTGCAGCTGGAGAGAGCCAGCTGGCAGGGGGAGGGGCCTGCGGGTAGGCCAGGGTTTTCCGAGGGGCTGGGCCGCCCCGGCCAGCTCAGGGCCCCAAGCCCTCGTATTGGGCCTACGAGATTGGCTCTACAGAGGGAGGGCAGGCCTCTAGCACACGGGGATCCCTTGGCTGGGACCTCGCTCTCAGAAACCTTTCTTTGATCTCTCAGCTAGGAGGCCGCAACTCTTGTCAGTGTTCCTCTGTGCGCGCCACCCATGAAGAGATTCGAATAACCCCCGAGAGGGCCTTGTCCGTTTGTATGTTCACGATCGGGGTGATCGGGGAGTCTGTGCCTCTCCTCCGGCTCACCCACCCTTATCTCAAAAATTTACAGCGTCCACATTCCCTGTTCTTCCCATTTCCCGGGTCTCCCCTGGTCCTGGAGCCCATCTTCTCAGAGTCTAGGCCTCACTCAGCCAAGTCACCCACAGCAGATTCTGAGAGTAAGCTGTGTGTACTCAGCCTGTCCTAGGTGCAGTAGAGAAGCAGGGGATAAAGGTTGGCCCTGTCCCATCAAATCAGGTTTCTCAGTCCCGAGTCTGGGAGGGGGGCGGTATCCCCAGGCCCCTCTCCCTGGCCACCTCCAAAACCGGCCGTCGCACCTGTCCTCACGGTTCCCCTACCTAAGGGTCCCTTCCCCCCTCTCGGTGGAGCGCGAGTCCCGGGGGCTCGGTAGCAGAGCGAGGGGTTGGGGCCCGGGGAGCGCTCGGCGCGGCTCAGCCAATGAGAAGGGCGGGCGCTCGGGGTGGCGGGGAGAGGGCGGTGCTGTCGGCGCGCGGCGGCAGGAGGGGGCCGGGAGGCGGGGGCCGGAGCCGGAGGGGCGCGCGCCGCATTAACCCTTCAGTCGCCGGACCAAGCCGCAGGCGCTGCCCGAGCCGCGGGCGCTGGAGAGGCTGTCGGCGCGGCGGCGGGCAGGCGCGAGCCGGGAGCAGGGCGCTCGGGCTGGCGGAGCGCAGCGCGGGGACGAGGCGGAGCGGGGCCCGTGGCACCGCCGGCCCGGGTCGACAGACAGGTGTGCCGGCGCCGCAGCTCCAGCCGCTTCAGGCCCGGCCCGCGGTCCGGAGCCGGCAGCCGCTAGCCGAGGACCCCGCGCCCTCAGTCCAGTTCCGGCCCCGCCCGCACTCAGCTTGGCAGCGGGGTGCGGAGACCACGGCCCGGCCAGGCCACCCGAAGCCTAGTGCTGGGCCGGGCCGGGCCAGGGTGGGTGGGGGCCCGCCCGGCCCGCCCATGGGCTCAGGATGCCGGTGCGGAGGGGCCACGTCGCGCCGCAGAACACCTTCCTCGACACCATCATCCGCAAGTTTGAGGGCCAAAGTGAGTGGGGGAGGGGGCAAAATGGGGAGGGGGTTTGAGGAGGTTTGGGGGGCTGGGTCCAGGCCTGCCGAGTGTGGATGGGGGGCGTGCCCGGGCCGTGTACAGTGCAAAATGTGAATCATTTGGGGATGGTGGGCCCTGAGACTTACGCCAGGAGCCGAGGGGCCAAGGCTTGGTGTCAGGGGATCATTGGTATGGGACCAAGGGACTTAATGTTGTAGCTTGGGGTCAGAGAGTGTGTGTGACTCCTGGAATGTTCAGAAAAGGGAGGTAGGATGAGATATGCGGGTGTTTCTGCCTCTAAATGCCCAGAGTTTATGAGACTGTGTGTGTGGCCATGACGATGTATATGACCCAAGCATTGAACCCTAAAAGTACAGTGCATATGCCAGTCTTGACCGTGTTCCACGGGAGAGACAGAAACTAAGAGTGTAGGATCAGTAACCAATCTACTCTTGAGTGTGTGGCATGTATATGGCCAAGTCCCTGTGTCACTTAAGAATTTGAGTCTGCTTGGGCAGTCAAAAGGTGTCACCTGCAAGTCTGCAAGATTGTGGGTCCGGTGGTAAGAGGGTGCTGCAGCCCTAAAGCTGGCTTTGGGGTTAACAGGCTGGCTATGAAGCACCTATGTGATGGGTTTTCCTGCTCTGGACAGCACCCCAAGCCCCATTTGGGGATTACAGCACCCCTTATGCTGACCTAGCAAGAGAGACTTCTAGAAGTGTCTTGGGCTAGGTGAATGTTCTGGTGTTGGTGTGCCCGTCCTCAGGGTGTGACTGTCAAGGACCCTGGGAGCCCGAGAGTGACATTCCTTGCCCGTGACCCTGTGCACACAGGACAACGCGCGCTTGTGCTGTGGGGGGGAGGGAGGGGTCAGTTGGATGGGCAGCATTGTCCCTAGATGAAGAACAAGATGATCCTGAGGGGGTGGATCAGTGACATTGGTGCAGGCCTAGGGGCTGGGGGCAGGCTTTAGTTTCCTACCAACTGGGTAGGCACGGGGCAGAATCTGAGAAGACCTTGGACTAGATCCTAAAGGCTTGGCTTCTGGCCCTACCTCTGCTACTGACTGCCAGATGACCTTGAATGACCCCCCCAGCCTCAGTTTCCACTTCTGTGAACCAAGGGATAAGCTCCAGGGCTTTGGAGATTCCTTTTGTTTCAGTTAGATCTAGGATTTCAGTCAAGGGGGTGTGGTGGAGTAGGACTTGCCTTCCAAGGAACTTGCTCTGCTCGTCTAGTCTGGGAGTTGGATGTGGGGGGGCACTTTTCTCCTATGGGTGCTTGGTACTTTGGACCATCTTGGGCTGAAGTGGGATGGAGGCAGAGTTAGAAGGTCTTTTCATTTGACAAGAAGCTCTGCTCTGGGTTGATACTTGCTTGGGAATCCGGGTAGGCCTTGGGAACTAAAGATGACTATCAACTCTCAAAAGTAACTTCCTTGAGGGCAGGGGAAAGATGGCAGAAGTCAGGAGGCTAGATCCTGACAGCCTGGCCTTGCTGCAGGGAGCCCCTGCTGCGCAGCCTGGGGTTCCCCTTCAGGACTGTGCAGAGCTGCAGTCTGAAGGCTCCCTGAGGAGGAGGGAAGGAGAGTTTCAACTTCAATTGCACATCACAGCACTAAAGGCCAAAGTGGCCAGGATTCCTGTTTATAGATGGCGCCTATCCTTAGAACATCTCACTTGGGCACAAACTGACTTGCTGCTCACCCACCTGCCTGGCCCTTGGGGCAGGTGTGGGTTGGATGAGCCAAGTCTAGATGCAATGGGTCTGTTGGACTTCCTTTTTCTGATGGGGTCTATCCCTAGAGGTTGTCATCTTTCCCAGGGTTGTTTTCCCACAGTGGGCCAGTGTCTTGGGCCCACCTCTGGGCTCTAGGGAGTTGCAGGCTCTGGGATGTGAAACTGCAGGTTGCTTTCCTTGCTCTGTATGACCTTGGATTTCTGACTGTGACCCCCAGCTGTCCTGCCAGACAAGATTCAAAAGCTGGTTTTACTGTGAATGAGCTGCCTGATTTGGGCATTGGGCTGAACTTCTCTTGAGTTCATCCATAAGATGACGATATTAACAACTGCCCAGTGGGTTGTCCAGGTCTTCTAGTTCACTCCCTCATCCTTTGGCTCACCCACTCCTCAGCATCCGACCGCCTGTGGATAAAGTGTGGAAGTCATAGTAGGCACTGACCCGAGGGAGTCTGGGGGTAGGTACTCGAGTGACTTATTTTCTAGGGACAGTCCCCTCTCAAGAGGAAGAAGCCAAAGAAGCTGGTGCGAAGGGGAGGCTGGCCGCCATCTCCTGCCCTTCCCATGCTCCCTTTCCAGGCTGTGTTTATCCCTCCGCCGCGGCTGCTGACACGCGTTGCTGACACCCGCCCAGGCCGGCCTTGGCCGCTGGCTCTCTGCCCGGGGAAAGCCACGCAGCCAGCCGGCCGGGCCGGGGGTTGGGGGGGGGGCGTGTCGCTAGGCCGCGCCCGGTTGAGGCACCTGTGTCTGGGCACAGCTGCGTTCGGCCGGGGTTGGGCTCCCCCTCCCTGGTGCGGACGAGGGTCGGACAGCAGTATGTTACGAGCGAATGTGAGGAAGGGCCGGGAGCCCCCGAGACTGGTGTCCCCGCTCACGTGCACATCCCTGCCTCCCCCCCAGGCCGCAAGTTCATCATCGCTAACGCCCGCGTGGAGAACTGCGCCGTCATCTACTGCAACGACGGCTTCTGCGAGCTGTGCGGATACTCGCGGGCCGAGGTGATGCAGCGGCCCTGCACCTGCGACTTCCTGCACGGGCCGCGCACGCAGCGCCGTGCCGCCGCGCAGATCGCGCAGGCCCTGCTGGGCGCCGAGGAGCGCAAAGTGGAGATAGCCTTCTACCGGAAAGATGGTAGGCGGGGCCGGGGCGTGGCTATGGCGAGGGGCCGGGCCTCGAGAGAATGAGCGTGTGTGTGTGTGTGTGGGGGGGAACAGTGGGGCGGGATATGTGGTTGCGGGAGGCTGGTGAAGTGTGCGTGTTCCGTGGGGGCGGGGCCCAGGCGGGGGCGTGGCTCTGTGTCTCGGGGCGGGTGTGGCCTAGGTCTCAAATCTGGTGGGTTGGCATTCAGGTTGGCCTTGGAGCTGCTAAGAGTGAGGGGTCCTGGCACCTTCCATACTTAACTATTTGGCAGGTGTCATTATGTTGAGCTAGGTAGGCTGACATTTGCCCAGGCAGAGATAGTAGCTGCGTGCGTAGCTGGTGGTAATAGCTGGTGGCTGGTGCTGATTCCCATCCACTGAATTCTAGCTACCTGTAGGTCAGTCTGAGCCAGGTGACTTCCTGAAAGATGTCACAGAGGGTGAAGCGGAAGGGTTTGTATCTGCTGTCACTCTCCTCCCGCCTTCCTTTCTCTTCTGCGCTTCAATCACACTTCTTCCCACAACCTCCGTTCCCTTTGTCTGGTCTGCAGAACACCCCGCCCCGCCCCGCCCCTCAACTCCCTCGTGGCCAGGTGTCTTTGCTCAGCCACCACCTCCCCACCCAGCTGCTCTGCGCCTCCGGAGAGCAAAGTAGAAAGCGGATAAACACAGTGGGTGGAGCTGCTCTCATACTAGGCCTGTGCTGCTGGGTGGGCTCTGCTCAGTCAGGAGGTCAGAGAAGTGGTGGGATAGTGGGTATTGGAGGGCTGGGAAGGTGTTCCAGAATTCGGCTTCTCATCAGTGAATATTTCATAACTTTCACTACAATCCTGGAAACCCAGCTCAGAGCTGAGCTCTTGAACATAGAGTTGCCTACAGTAAAGGCAACGTTCGTGCTCTCAGGGAGCTTGTTGGCTATTCACAGTGAGCCCACCCTGCCTCTTGTGGCAAATGGGAGCATCAAGCCCCATGTCTTGGCTGTGCATGTTCCATGGTGGCTGAGGCTGCCTGTGAAGGTTGGCATCTTTAAGGGGCTTCCTTTATAGGTGTGTAGCCCGTGATGTCCTTGGATAGCATATAGGGGGAGCTTGCTTGTGCAAATTGGGGTTCTGGCTAGCAGGCAGGAAGGGGATGAAGTAGCGGGAAGCTTACAGGTACTGGGATATGTGTTATCTTGTGTAATCCTCATAGAACACATGAGATGTAGATGCCACTTTTAATCTCTTTCTAAGGATGATGAAATTGAAGTTCAGAGAAATTAAGACCGTCCTTAGTCACACAGATCGGAAGCATCAGCACTTGAAGTGGAGTTCATGTCTGATCAGAGCCATGTCACACTGTCTTGCTGTGTGTCATGGACTGACAACGACACCAGAGAACTAGAGGGCTCCACACAGGGAAAACTTAAGTTTCCAAACCACAGGTTTATGCGTGTGAACACCTAAGTCCTGGGGTCAGGTGTAATGTGGGAAATCCCCCACCAGCCCAATTGACTGATTTTCACAAATTTATTTCAGTGCTTACTTGGGATGCTGGGCTTTCTCTCTTTCTCTTTTTCTCTCTCTTCAGAACTAGGGATCACAGCCAGAGCTGTGTGACGGTGATGAATGCTGCCGTGTGTGTGTGAAGAACAATTCCAGGGAGTTGATTCTCTCCTTCAGCCTTTACCTGTACCTGCCGGTCATCTTGGCAGTGCTAGCTAGCTCTCCCTCTCCTTCCTTCTTTTTGTCTTTTGCCAGGGTTGAGACAAAAGCTCTATCTATGTAGATAGAGCTGGCATTGACTCACTGTGATCTGCCAGCCTCTGCCGCCTAAGTGCTGGGGTTAAAGATGTGCACTACCACACCTGGACCTAAATTTATTTGTTTTGAGATAGTATCTCAGTAAGTTGTCGAGGCTGGCCTTGAACTCACCTGGTAGCCCAGGTGGGCCTCCAAGGTAACTGGTATGATAAGCCTGCATCACTAGGCTTGGCAAGAGTGTTGAACTTTTGAGAAAATGCTCACAGTACAGGGTCTTCCACTGTGAGCACACTCTAATCCCTTGGTGGACATTGCTGTGTTTGAGGATTTGATCCCTTGGCAGCAGAGAGGTGGGGCTGATTTTGCTTTTGGCTATAGCCTAGATATAGCCTTCTCAAGTAGCACAGAGCTTTTTGGCCCATGCTGACTTCTTTGGGAGACTCTTGCAGAGGAGCTGTCAAGGGATGTTGAAGGTCCCCTGATCCAGCCATTTGGGGAACAGGTGAAGTCTTGTGGTGGAGGTCCCATGACCAGTGTATCCTTGGGGGAATGGGGCCTAGAATCCAAGTCTCTGTGCTAGCCCATGCTCTTACCTCCTCCAGGTTACTACTCCAAATGGGGGCAGTGACCCAGGAAACCCTATGCCAGCTGCTGCCTTCTGCCCCTTCTTTGTTCTCACCTAGTTTCCATGGGGATCAGATAACTCCCAGTGGCCAACAGGTTGGCCCAGGCCCTCATCTACCTGGGGACCCACTTACCTTGGCATTCTGAGCTGAGGGTAAAATGCAGACAGATTCTTCAGCCTCTCTGCCCTCTGTCTTGTGATACAAAGATACAAAATCCCTCATGCCTGACCTGGGCTTCCTGTGTGTGTGTGTGTGTGTGTGTACTGATGCGTGGAGCATGTACAAAGTCAGAGGAGAAGTGTGCCAATGCCAATGCCAACCCCTGTTTTTGTCCAAGCCTTTCCCAGAGTGTCTGCCAGGGCCAGCCCTGGAGGAGTAGGTCCTTGGGCTGCAGCCCCAGGGAGGGGGAATGGCTGGGGAGGAGGCAGGGCCTTTTGCTGGCAGGCGCCGCTAAGGACAGCTGTGCTGTGTCGGAGCCTCTAACTCAGCTCTGTGCAGTCTCAGGGTCTGGAGCCAGACAGCCCCATTATTTAGTTGCTGGGTCTGCTGGGAGGTGGGGAAGCTAGACTGTGGGAGTGTGGGTGGAGAGGAGACATAGTGTGCCCAGTTCACTGGCCTTTTACTGATGCCCCTTAGGTCAGGCCCAGGGTCAGAGTGGAATTGTGAAAGGAACCTTGTAGTGCAGGTCTGGCAGGATGTGACATTTCTGGGGAAGTGCCTCAGACAGCAGGTGCTGGCTGGGGACACACCTTGCCCTACACTGCCGTAGTGGGGGTAGGGGGGATGTGGTTCTCTCCTTGTCCCTTCTATTGTCTTCGCTCTTTGTTCCCGCCTCTCTGCTGCCTCCCAGCCCACTGCTGTGCCCTGCCTGCCTACTGTGCCCCGTCCTCTTGGCATTTCTCCCTCTCCATGCTCAAGCCTCCCTGCCTTGGTCTCTGACCTGCCTACCTGGCCCTGGCCTTTCCATTTTTGCCTCTTTCCCATTTTGTCTATTCCTTCTGTTCCTTCAGCACCATGGAGCCTTCTTGCTTCTTTCCCTATCTCCTCTGTCCTGTTTACTCATCCCCAATTCCCCAGGCCTTAGTCTGAAAGGCTTTATCTGTCTTACCATACCTCTGACTGTCCTGTCCCTGTCTCTGTGTCCCTGTGTCCCCAGGAGCTTGTGTGTGGGTGGAGATGGGGGATGTCTCTGGAGAAGAGTCTATTGGCTTCTTCACTCCAGCTGCAGGCCAGTTGCCACGGCAACAAGGTCAGAGGGTCCCCACTGCTACAGCTGATGCTGTGACTGAGGGGGATGGGTTGGGACCTTCGGTCCAGGCCAGCTCCCCAGTGTGCTGTGTCTCCACATTTGCTATACTGCTGAATCCTGACTCACACCCTGGTTTTCCAGGTACTCAAGCAGGCTCTGGTGGTACCAGTCGCCAACCTCTGGGCATTCCACTACCCCTATAACCCAGGTCCTTAGTCCTGGTTTTCTCTCTTCCCTGCCTTTCCTGGTCACTGAAGCCAGAGGTCCTGCTCTGCCCCTGCTGTGACCCTCCTCTATCAGACACTCTCCTCACCCCCCACCCCCAATCATGTGGTGTCTGAGTTGATGAAAAGATGCTTTCTGTGAAGGGGGAGGTTTTGAGGGGAAGGCAGAGTTCAGAGGTCAGTGCCTAGCTGTTTCTGTACTCTGCATGGGAACTAGCCTGGATCCTTCCTAGGAGGGGCCAAAGGCTTAAATTTAGGGCTTTTTCCATGGGGACAAAGCCTTGGAGTGTTTACCTGCTTCTTTTTGTTTTACTCTCTATTCAGTCCTAGCTGTCACTGCATAAGTCAGGCTGGCCTCTCAAAAGCGATTCACCTGCCTCTGCTAGGATCAAAGGTGTGCTCACTTCTTGGGAGCACAGATATGCTTGTCATCCTGGTCAGGATCTGACAGAGCCTGGAGCCTGGGGCAGGTGGTAGTTTCTGGTAGGGCCTGCCTCCATCTTTCTGTCTCTACTGAGACTTTTCTTCCAGATGCCCCATGGTGGGCTGCATTGGGCTGCTAGGGGCTTCCGGTCTGTGAGGACAGAAGGATGCTGTCTCTTCAGAGCCCCTGGGCCTGGACAGTATCAGGAGGGTGCCTCCTGCTCCTGTGTGTGGTGTCTCCGAAGCCCCAGAAGAACTATGTAAATATTTATGCAGAGCTGTCTAGGTGGAAGCAGAGTTGACAGTGGCCTTGGGCTCTGGGGAGGGGGACTGGAACAGCAAGAGAGCCAGCCTGGTGTGTGAGATGGGGTGAACTTGGGTGGCTTCCTGTGCAGTATGAACTGCGAGTTCTGAGGAAGCCCTTTCCTACTCAGCATCCCTGAGGGGGCCTGACCACCTCTTCTAGAGAACACTCGCTGGCCTGAGAGTTGCCCCTCTCCTCTAAAGCCTGCCTTCCCACTTTGTGTGCAGTCAGGAGAGCAGTGGTATTTGGCTCCGTGCATAAGGGAATGGCAAATTCTCTGCCTGACATGCAAGGAGATCTTGAATCAGGGTCAGAGAAGAGCTGGGAGAGATGCTAGAGTACGGACCAGATCAGGAGGGTCCCAGTGCCTGTTGATGCCCCTTATGCTCCATAAAGACCCCTGGGCTGGGTTTTGGGGTCAGGCACTTGTGGGCTGTCCTGGAATTACCCAGTGTGGGAGCCATCATAACATGCACTCAGAAGGAATGGGAGGAGGCCTGAGAGGGGAACAAAGCTTCAGCAAAGTCATCTGGGAGCTGGCGGCTCTTGGTAGCACTTAGGAACGGTCAGGTGACTTCGCTTTATAGTGTATGCATGGTGGTCCTTGCAGTCTTCTACTGGTAAAGTTTCTCAGTCATTTTTCCAAGAGGGGAATCTCTTGCAGAGGCTTGCAGAGGCTAAAGGACTTATCTAACAGGTAGGGACCTGAATGGGACCTCCGGCCCAGTTCCTCTCTACTCTCGAGCCCTGTGTGGACTGCCTTGCGTAAGCTTCTTCTGGGGTATGATGAGCTCAGGGTCTCAAGAGGCTTGCACTTGGTTGGAATCTAAGAGTTTTGGTAGCTTTTGTTTCTGAAGTGGATCAAAGTCCTTGTCCCCTGAATGGTGGGTCGAGGGCATTCCCCAAACACGTACCAACACAGCAACATGGCATGCCAGGGCTGTCTGCTTGTCACCTCATGGTGACAGTTGAGACCGTGGGGAGAAGGTTGTCTGCTGTGTGGCTCTTACAGTACCTCTGCCTGTCTTTCATCTCCCTGCCAAGGTTCCTGAAGGCTCAGCTCCTCAAATCAGTGAGGCCCTAGTACTCATGCCAAAGGTTTTCTCTTTTTCTTTCATTTTCTTTTCTGCGTTTTCTTTTCATTTCATTTCTCAGTTCCGTGACACTCCTTATAGGCAGCCATTCAAATATACTCCCTATGAATATGCTGTTCGCATATGTTCTTGCAAATGTGTATTTTGACTGGATAGATGCATATGGATTTAATTTATGCAAATGGTATTGTGCTGTGTATTGTATTCTAGCATTCACTTTTCTTATCCAGGAGCCCAACTTTATCTACAGGTGGCCTGCCACTGAATGTCCAGTCTGTGGTTTCCTATCTAGGAGCATGTTTTACTTATGTACTGTCCCAGTGAAGGACCTCGCATAGTCTTTACCTCTGCCACCAGAGGCAGTGCCACATTGAACCTTCTCTTATACAGTCTTTTCCAGACTTGTGTGAGGGTGTCTGTGGGCTGCATGCCTTAGAAGTGAAATTGTTGAAATACAGGATATGGGGATTCTTAGCTGGCTGTTGCCCCACTGTGCGCCCGAATAGCCAACCCTGTTGTCTGCCTCCCGAATGGGGACTCATACTCTCCCACCTCTGCCACATTTGGCATCATCTCCCTTTCTAATTTTTGCCAGTCTTGTGGGCTTGTTGCTCTTCTTTGTAGGTCAGTGTATCTCTTTTAGGCTTGATAGCTGTTTGAGCTCTCCCGTTTGAGCTGTTTGATTGTATCCTTTGCTTATCTTTCTGTAAGACTGCTTTCTTTTGTTCCCGTGCATTTCCAGGGGTTGCATGTGTGTTTTAGAAATACAAATGAATACAGTATATATTCCCTATGTTAATTCCTTGTTTGAATTGTGAATAACTTCTCCCTCTTGGTCTCTGTTCAGTTAAAGACAAAGATTCTTTGTTTGGGTACAAAGAATCATCACTGCTAGTTTTGTTTGTGCTCTTGAACTCCCACTGAAGACCCATTCCTATGTGAAGGCTGAGAGGTCCCCACAGGTCCACGTCTCTCCTCTGGCTCCTTGGTCTCACCTTCCTCAGTTGGGTGTTGGATCCACCCTGAGCCCTCCCTGGATGTAGTGTCAAGTAAGGATCAAGTTGTACTTTTTCCATGTAAGGAGCCAACTTTCCCAACACATCTAGTCTGTTTTTTTCCATTGCTTTGTGGGGCATCTTTAGCATAGGTTACTTGCTGTGTAGCTGTGGATCTGCCTCTACCCCCAATATCTGTCTGTCTGTTCATCAGGATGTATAAAACAGTAACAAGCACAACGTTATGGTGTTTACTGTGTCTCAGTAATCAAAAAGACGAAGCCTCCCACTATTTAAATTTTAAAAAAATTAAAATTCAAAAAATGGCTTGCTTATTTATTTTATTTATTTATTAGATAAGATATTATACTGTAGCCTGGGACTCACTATGTATGAAGTAGTCCAGGCTTGTCTTGAACTGTAGCAATTCCACTGCCTCAGCCTCCCATGGGCTTGGATAATAGCAAGCCATACCTGGATTTTTTCCTTCTTCTTTTTAACTTCCATTTGTTTGTTATCATTATTATTTTGAGTCAGTATCTCTCTTTACATCCTAGGCTAGCTTGGAACTCACTATCCTGCTTCTGCCTTCTGCATGTTCAGATAACAGGTGTGCCCCACACACTGACTTCACTAGAGCCTCAATCAGAGTTAGGTTAGTCTTGTAGGTTACTTAGAAGAATTAACAGCGTTGTAAGTTTCAGTAAGATCCTGGACCGTGTCTCTCTGGGCCACCTTATTTTCACCTACCTTATGGCTCCAGAGTTTTGTTTCCTCACCTGTGCATCCTTGGCCACCGTTAGCTGCTCCGTTGTCAGTTATTGAAAACGAGATTGGGTGGCTGGAGCGATGGCGCTGGAGCGATGGCTCAGAGGAGAAAGTTCTTGCTGGAAAAGTGTGAGGACCTGAGCTTGAATCTCCAGTACCTACTGGAGTGAAAGCTGGCCACAGTAGCACGTGACTGTAACCCTGTAAAACGGAAAGTGGAGACAGAAGAACCTTGGGACACTCGTGAGCCAGTTAGCTTGGTGTGTGTGGTAGCGAAACAATACCCAAGGTTGTCTTCTGCCTTGCGCATGCAGATCATGGCCCATGTGCATCCACGTACACAGATATGCACACATGCATACATACAAAGATAAGGAAAAAAGAAAAAGACCTTTACAAGTTATTAAATTTACATGTGTGATTGCGATTCTGCATGTCAGTGCTTGTGTAGAGGCCAGAAGGTAGCTTTGGGAGCTGGCCCTCTCTTTCCACTGTTGGTTCTGGGGATCAAACTCAACTCATTATGTTTGCAAAGCAAATGCTTTTACCCATGAGCCCTTTTGCTAGCTCCTCCCTGTTTTCTGAAGTTTTAAACTCACTGTGAGGCCAAGGCCAACTCTGAGTGCTGGGGTTACAGGTGTGGACTTGTACACCAGTGCCATCTCATTTTCTGGCTCTCCTTTCTGCTTGTGTGAGGCTGTGCTGTTCTGTGGCTGGTCTAGTTGGTGGAACTCTTTTCTTAGTTCTTGACTTGTTCATCTTTTGACTTTGTTGGTTCTCTGGGGAGATGATTTTGTATCCTGCAATTAATGCCAGTTTTCAGATTTGTTTGGGTCATGGTCATAGACTTTCATTCTTGAATGTGCCACCTGACTTTTCAGGGGTCCTTTACTGACAAGTGTATTTGCTATGCTGTTTCACAGGGTCCTATGAGAGAACAAGTCAGGAGAAATTGTCCCCTTAACTTAATGACAGCTGTGCCTGCTCAGATACCAACGGCTCTCTAGGCCCTCACCTGTGTTTGGGGAGCCAAGATGGAAAACGATCGCAGGACCTTACAGAACCCCAGAAGAAGGCAGAGATCCCAGGATTGCCCCTCTCATGAACAGTGACAGATCTGTGCCCCCGATGCCCTATGATAGCTGCAAATACAGGGGTCAGGGTCATAATAGTGTAGAGGGCAGAAAGGGGCAAGGCTCAGACATTGCACAGCTGACACGGTTCACTTAGGTTCCAAGCACCATCTTATTTGATAGTAACGTGACCAAATGTAGTGCTGCTGTGGGAGAAGCACCTGAATTTCTTGGTGTCTCTGTCTGTTCACACTTAGGATGCGGGGTAATTCTGCACTGAAAGACTGGTCAGGGCCCTTGGATCTAGAAGGGAGGTGAGAGGTAGGGACACTGTGTCCACACTGGCCCAAACCGCAGGTCATTAGGAGACCTTCCAAAGCTGTGCAGTCAACACCTGCTGTGAAGGCAGTCTCTGTGGTGCAGGTCTCTAGGGTTGTGGGTACTCACCCCACCCCACAAGCCAGTGTGTGTACATATCCTCTTCAAAGGGTGTGGTATTGGATGAGTTCCCAGAGAGAAGCATCCATGTGAGCTGATTCGGGGTCTGGGAGGGATGGGGACAGGAGGAAGTGAGAGGGTCAACAGCAGGAGCAGTGCTGCTGGGTCTGTGGGTGCAGTGGTGGAGGCAGCTTTCCCCAGGTCAGTGTGCCATCATTCTACAGTTGTTTTAGAAAAACTTTACTTCCTCACACCGTGTGTGTGTGTGTGTGTGTGTGTGTGTGTGTGTGTGTGTGATGGTGTGTTTGAGGAGGTCAGAGGACAACTTGTGGAAGTCAGTTCTCTTCTATCATGTTGGGCGTGTGTGTGTGTGTGTGTGTGTGTGTGTGATGGTATGTTTGAGGAGGTCAGAGGACAACTTGTGGAAGTCAGTTCTCTTCTATCATGTTGGGCCCCAGGGATCAAACTCAGGTTGTCAGACTTGGTGGCAGGCACCTTTACCCACTGACTTCTCTCTCAGGAACTTGTGTTACCTTCTTAAGGCAGAGGGTATGACCCTCACTCATAAGCTAAGAGGTGGCATGGCCCCAGGATCCTGGAGTGCAGTCAGCATAGCTTTCCTGGGTGAAGGTTGTCTTTTGAGGAGTTGTAGTCTGAGGAGATGGCTTAAGCATGCTCTAGGCTGTGGGTTTCAGCAGGAAATAAGATGCCAGCAGAGACCTTGGCCCTACACAGATTGTTGGCAGGTTCTGGTTGCAAGGCTGATGGAGGAGTGCATCTGGAGGCAATGTTTCCTGAGATTTGGAGTCTGGTTTGTGGCTCCCCAAACCTGCATGTCAGGGAGTACCCCAGTTCCTGGATTCATGAGCCCAGGATTGGTCTCTTTCTTTGATACACACACACACACTATGACACAAGGGCACAGACTCATTGACTGGCTGGCCTCTCCGACTCCCCCATCCTCTCCCCTAAGCCTGCAGTATCCCTGGCCATCCCTAGCCCCCTGGCTGGCCATGAGAGTGGTGTTAGCGACACGGTGGCCCTTGGCCAGAAGCGGCTCCCGCTGCATCTTTCTGTCGCCGCCACCAGGCTAAATATAACCTGACACTGCACAGCCCTGGGCTGCTCCTCCGGAGACAGCCTCTGCCTGGGGGGCGGACAGGGCCAACTGCAGCCTCAGCCTCCCTGCCCTCGGTGTGACTTTGGGCTCATTTTGGCACAGCTCCTCCTGCTTGGAGTGGGGCAAGGGAGGTGACCAGGATGAGGGTGCTAGAGGTCACCTTCCCTGCAGGGACCTGCTACTCTGCCTCATTACAGCTCCAGATGCTTCTATAAGGCCATCTGTCACCTCATCTGGCCCCCAGAGCAGGAATCACTTGTCCCTGAAGTACCCATAGAGAGCCTAAGCTCAGAGAGAAGTGGGTCTGTCTCCAGCACACAGCAAATGTGAGGGAAAGCAAGAGTCCAGGTCTCCTGATTGTTGGGACCAACTGCCTCGGTTTTCCAGGGCACATCCACTGCTTTGTATATTTTGTCTTGCTCTATCTTGTTCAGATGCCAAATTAGGGTCCTATTGAACACTTGTCTCAGTCAGGGTAGGCACGAGGGACATCTTGGTCTTGTCCTAAGTGCTTCACTTGTGCTGGCATGCACAGTGAGACCATGGGGCGATGGGGAAGCCATGAAGCCTGCTGTCCTACAGGTGAGCCAGGTGAGATTCTGACCTTACCAACTTGTCCGAGGCTGTGCAGGTCATCTGCAGGCCTCCTCTCCCCAACCTGCCATAGCTTCTGCTAAGGCAGGCCTGGGTCAGTGGTACCCATAAGTGGGAAATTAGGTTTTGGTGTACTGGATGGATGCCTGACCTAGGTGAGTGAGGATACCAGGCAGGGTAATGTCACTCCAAAGTGGGCCCCTTTGTTTGACCTGGCACTGGATGCAAGCAAGCCAGGGTTTGTAGTCTGAATGGGACATTTTCTGCTGTCGGAATGAGCTGAACTTGCTGCACCAGGGTCCCTTCCGTTGCCTCTTCTCTTGGTGACTTACAGTGAGCAGCATGATCTTTGAAGGCTGTTGGGAGATTAGCTGGCCTAGGTCATCAAGACCAAAGGCTCTACCAGTTCCTTAGGTATATGGTTTCTAGCATACCTGACAACCCTGCCCGTATTTCTATCCTGAGGGGTCAAGGACAGGCCTAGATTGGGCAGAGAGGCTTTGTCACCCAAAAATGGGGGCTCTAAAGCCTGTCTGGAGCTGGGGGAAAAAGGGTATGTTTTGGTATTAGTCACTTAAATCAGGCTATCCCAGGGGCCAATTGCTAAGGTTCGTCTTTGTTCTGAGTATGCAGAGCTCTCGTTAGGCCAGGCTCCAAGCTTGTCATATACTATGTGATTTCATCCAGACTTTGGACCTGTGGAGTAGGTGTGATCAACCTTGTATGGCAGACAAGCATTCTGTACGGTGACTGGCTCACAGATTGTGCCACCTCCTCTTTGAGAAAGAGAATAAGACTCCGGCTTCTCCCCTTTCAGCATCTCCCAGTCCCATCCTTTCTGGAGTGCTCCCAGGGCGGTCTGCCTCTTGAACGTGGGCAGTGCCTGCCACAGAGTGGTGCTGGGTGGAACTGCAGTCTTGCCTAGCTCTGGCCCCAGGGGCTGGCCTGGAGACTGCCTCTTCCTTGGATGAGCTGGGTCACTGGTAGGATCCCAAGTAGAGTGGGAGGGAGGAACAGAGTAAGTCTGGGGTCCTGAGGCTGCATAGAAGCTGGGTAGATAGGCAATATCCCAGGATCCCTGGGGACAGCTCAGTCACTTGTTCTCAACCTTTCTTCTTAGCTGGGAACCTGATTGCCTAAGGTGACCACAACTTATCTATCTGTTCTGTGCTAGTATCTAGCTTCAGCCATCTGTGGGCCTCCAGGCTGGCTTTCCTTCTCTTACCCTCAAGAACCCTCTCCATACTTCTAGTCATCTACAAGGTAGGGTCCTATGGGCAGGCCTGGCCAAAGAGCTGGGTTTGGAGACATGTTAGGTCACATAAGACTTGGACAACTTGGGGAAGTGAGATGGTACCTCAAGATCCTACGGTGTGCTTGGTCTTCAGCTCTCCTTGTTTCCATGTACAGTACCCCCAATCTCTGTTTCCCTCAGTGATAAGATAGGGCTGGCGGTGGGTGTGTGGGTGTGTCACATTTTTGGAACAACCAGGCCTTTGATGTGATATTTGAAAAGAAAAATTCCTTGCATGTCAATTAAGGAGTGTCAGGCTTGTCCTGTGAGAGGGGAATATCTTGAGGTTTCTCCTTGGGAGAATTAAAAACAATTATTGTGAGATGCAGGGACTGGAATCACCATCTGAGATGCCAAGGGCCGAGGTAGCCATCTGAGAAGCAGGGTCCTGGTCTGTGCGTTTTCTCTTGCAGAATAGTCTGGGATAACTTGGGGATAAAGTGCTAAAGACTCCAGGTCATCACTTCTGTCCCCTTTAGGGACAGAGCCCCTAAGTCATCTGAAAGAGCCAAAGTCATCTTGGTTTTAGACTCTTTGATACATGTCCTGTTGAGCATAGTAGCTTGGAGCCTAGATCTCTGGGGCTTTTGGGGGTAGATGCTGGGGTCTCCCAGGCCATGGTATCTTGGTCTCCTGCCTGAGGAGGCCAGTTCCTGCTCAGGCCGCTGCCGGCCATCACCATATTAGGACATAAACTCCAGGCTGTCTGTCTGGGTGCCAAACGGCCTCCAGCTGGGCCCAGGCCACCCCCCCCCCCAGCTTCAACACCACAGCTGTGTGTCAGAGGCCGGAGGTCAGGGGACAAGAGCAGCTGCTAAAGGGACACCCAGGCAGAGTTCCTGAGCTCAGGGCCCTTGGGTAGGGTAAGAGGGTCCTGGCTATGGTGAGTGTAGGGTCTTGGGTGGGGCAGAGAGCTCTCCACAGGCTTTCCTGGGTCTTGCCCTCACCTCTGTACCAGTTTGTCTGAGTGGGTTTGGAGGCTCTCATTTCACGGAGAACCCACAGCTGCTAGAATCACTTGTCTGTCGTGGTCTCACCCACCTACGCAGCATGTCTGCACTGTGGTTGGCCAGTGTCTCCAAGAGCCAGGGCCCTCGCAGCTGGCTGACCTGGCCACAGCTTTCGCTCTTCTGCACATCGGCACTCTCTCCTCAGGCCTGGCTGACAGGTATCAGTGAGTCTTCCTGTGACGCCAGTCACCACCCTCCTGCACACCAGGGCCAGTGGTCGGGCAGAGAGACCAGCCTAGGGAGGTTCCAGGACATAGACGTAAGGGAGACAGAGGCTTGTTGATAGGGCTCTCCAGAGACCATGTGACTCTTTACTCTTCCTGACTTTCTTTTCCATGTCACTGTCCCACTGTCCCACTGACACCGTGGTCCGTCTCTGGCTTCCAGGGCGCATTAGTTATTCTAGGTGTTGGGCCCTTCAGAAGGGATGTGACCATGGGGAGGCAGAGAAGCCAGATGAGCAGAGGGGAGCCTGGATGATGATGGACAGGAGTTGACAACCTGTCTGGGACCCTGTGAGAGGGCCAGGATGCCATTGTACCCTTCTGATTCATCAAGGAGGACTTCCTGCAGGTGGGACTCTTAGCTTGACCCTGGCAGGGGCACTGCTCTGAGTCCATCTCAGGTCAGCAATCACCATTGAGGGCATGGTGTTCCTCTGAGAGCCCAAGGGAACTGGTGGGCTTGTTTGGCCTGCTCCAGTGACTCTGAGGGAAGGAAAGGAGGAGTCAAGAACAAGAAGGTGAAGAAAGATCTCATATCAGTGTTTCTCAGACTCGGTGAGGGATCAGGGTTCTTGGTTTCTGCCATGTCTCAGTCCAGTACTTCCATGGTGTGGAAGACTGCATGCTTGGAAACTGTGGCAGTCCCAAAATGTTACAAAGTTTTTGAAACTCTTTATTTCAAGTTGCATAATTGTCTTGTGGAACTACACAATGTCTGAGAACCAATCTAAAGAGAACTGAGGCAAGGCAGATACAGTAACCAGCCATCTGTAGTGTTCACATGCTAGGGCTTGCTCATACAAGCTTGAGAGTGACGACCATTCCATTCTATATGTGAGGAAAATGAGGCACATGGATGTTGGACAGGTTTTTTTCTTTTTAAATAAATGTATATATCTTTTAGCAACAGAGCTAGGACTGGAGTCCAGAGATTCTGGACTAAAACATGGGGTCCTGGCCCTTGAAGGAGGGAAAAACAAAGGCACATTGGAAAGATGGGGATATAGATGAAAACATAGAGGAAGAAAGGACCACAAGCCTGAGAGAGAAGATGGAAACAGGGAAAGAGGACTGAGAAATGAGGTGAGCAGTGAGTGAGTTGAACAGACAGAATGAGGGGAGAAATGCAGACTGGCTTGGCAGTCTGGCACAGCCAGGTGCAGGATCAGGCTGGGTCAGGAATTGCAGGTGTGGGCTATGAGGGTGCGGTAGAAGTGGATGGGCTCTTTTGGGTTCAGAGGTCCTTCCTGGTCACTTTGTGTCCTACCTATGTGGTGAGGAAGATGTAGTGTCACCGTGGTCCCTGCTCTCCCTCCTCTGCAGGGAGCTGCTTCCTGTGTCTGGTGGATGTGGTGCCTGTGAAGAATGAGGATGGGGCTGTCATCATGTTCATCCTCAACTTTGAAGTAGTGATGGAAAAGGACATGGTAGGGTCCCCAGCTCGTGACACCAATCACAGGGGGGCCCCCACCGGCTGGCTGGCTTCTGGTAAGTGCAGCCAAACTCCTGAGCCAGCTCAGGATTGAATGTTGCTCATGACCCTGGTTCTGTGGGAAGGGAAGTAGTTAGTATGTGTGTGGGGGGATGCAAGTAACAAGGAAGACCTGGTCAGTTCCACCTGGACCAGGATGGACAAACACCTGTGCAGCTGCAGGGCCCAAAGTCCTTTAGGCAGAACACATGTTTTCTAGCCTTGCCTTTTGGATACTCACCCAGCACCCTGGAGGAATAATAGGTGCTTGCTTAAGCAGCACTAACCATCGGCTCATTAGAAAGCTCTCTTCATGGACCCAGCTCTTCTGTGGTCTGGCCAAGTCCCAATAGTGGAGGTTAATGGAGGGGAGGATGGGAAGGCATGCTGGCCTCGGCTGTAAACATTTCCCCTGGTTGGCCCAAAGGCTCAGAGCCTCTGCTTTCCCCAGGTGGCACTTTTTGGGTTTAATTAAAACAGCAAAGCTCGCCTCTTGGGTTTTAGTGGTCCTAGTTCTATGGATGCCAGCAGGATGTAGGAGAGAGCTTTCGGCATCACTCCCCGCTCACTGTGTGACCTTTGGTGACCCACTCAAGGCTTAGACCAATCTCTGAATGTGTCCCAACCAGTACAGTTGTGGAATCATGAAAGAGTTCACAAAGTCTACCTAAAGTGCGGTGGGAAAGGGCAGTTGATGACAAGCTTTAGATAGAATTGTCTGGGTTTGGGAATCAAGCGCTGTGCATGGACTGGAGTGAGGGCCTTCCACTGTCAGGGTCTCCAGTTCTTTTTGGTCAACCCTCACTCCATAGGCCTCCCTTTCCCCCACAGGTCGAGCCAAGACCTTCCGCCTGAAGCTGCCTGCCTTGTTGGCGCTGACTGCCAGGGACTCATCTGTGCGGACAGGAGGCATGGGCAGTGCTGGAGCCCCTGGGGCAGTGGTGGTGGACGTGGACCTCACACCTGCAGCGCCCAGCAGTGAGTCCCTGGCCCTGGATGAGGTGTCTGCCATGGACAACCATGTGGCAGGGCTTGGGCCTGCAGAAGAGAGGCGGGCTCTGGTGGGCCCAGGGTCTGCTTCGCCAGCAGCCAGTGTCCGAGGCCCTCACCCATCACCAAGAGCTCAAAGCCTCAACCCTGATGCCTCAGGTTCCAGCTGCAGCCTGACCCGGACACGCTCCCGAGAGAGCTGTGCTAGCGTGCGCAGGGCATCCTCCGCCGATGACATCGAGGCAATGCGGGCTGGGGCACTGCCCCCTCCACCCCGTCATGCTAGCACCGGTGAGGGTGCAGGCCCGGGGGACCCTACTTCAGCTTCTCACTTCCTGTCTGCCAAGCCTTCCCTGTCCCGGGCCCACCATTTCCTCTTTCTCTTCTACCTCTTGGGTGCCTGGGAGTCTGGGAGATGGAGATCCCATTAAGTCCTTATTTAATCTCATTAAGTGGCCTTTCACTCTATTAGTATCCATTCATCTCATGCATTCTTCTACTCACAGAGCCCTTGCCGGCCCAAGGGGCTGGCTGTCCCAGGACATCCCGGAACAGGGATGCCCATGGAACTAGAAAGAGACAAAAGAGATTTAGAGGCTCCTGACACTATCTGATCCTTTCTACACCTTTCTCCTGCCTTCCCTTCATGGTGGCATGCTTCCTTAAAGCTCAGAGGGGGCGAGCCCTTGCTTGTTTTCATGGGTCTCCTGAGCTACCCCGCTGCATATTGTCTCACCCTACAGTGAGTTTGGTCTCATTGTAGTCTTTGTGTCAGTGGCTTGGCTCCCCATCAGCTCCTGGCCTGCCCATCTGACCAAGCTTTCTCTTTCTATCCCAGGGGCCATGCACCCCCTGCGCAGTGGCCTGCTTAACTCCACCTCAGACTCGGACCTCGTGCGCTATCGCACCATTAGCAAGATCCCCCAAATCACCCTCAACTTCGTGGACCTCAAAGGCGATCCTTTCCTGGCTTCACCCACCAGTGACCGGGAAATTATAGCTCCCAAGATAAAAGAGCGGACCCACAATGTCACGGAGAAGGTCACCCAGGTAGGTGTCCGGGTACTTGGTTCTCTGCTCACCTTGGAGGGGTTGGAATTGGTGAAGAAGGCCAAAGTTGTAGTCAGAGTGGGGGTTGAAGGGCTAGTCATTAAGGGAAGCTGTTCTGGGGGTGGGTGGGGAAAATGCCTGAACTGGGGTATGAGATGGTGGAGAGGGAGGGAGGAAGGGAGGAGGCTTTAGGAAGGCAGGTGTGGATGAGCGGAGGATGGGATGTACGACTCCTGGGTACAGGCTGAAGACGAGGTCCTTGAAACTAGGACACTGGGAGGCCATGGCGGGTGAGAGAAGGCAGTCAGAGAGATGGGAAAGACGTGTCTGAGGGGATTACCGGACAACAGGAGAAGGCCTCAGTTAGAAAGGACTACACAAGTCAAGGTCAGGAAGGCCTTGATTCTTGTAGGTCCATGTGGTGTACCAGGTGGCTTAGGTACCTGCCGGGTCCCCCCTAGTGTGGTAGAGTAGGGTTTCTTTCTGGTGGTTGGTGGGGAGTGCTGGTGATGGGTGTAAAGCTGTCAAGGGATTGAGTTCCTGTCTCCTTGCCCAGAGAAGAACACAGGCTTTTGATTTCGGTGCCTTAGGGCTCCTCTGGTCTTCTTGTCCCTACCTGCAGTGAGGTGGGTCACAGCACCTCCACTGCCCACTCAGTCATGGCTCCTTTTCATCTTGGCAGTGGCGAGGTCTTAGTAGTGAGAATCTCAGGAGAGGAGGGGACTGTTGTTCTATGCTGTGCTCGCCTGGAGCAGCTGCCCTATGAGGGAACTGCCCAGCTCTGGACTCCCTTGACCAGCCTTCTGGCCGTATTCCCATGCCTCTGGCTCTTTGGGTTCATGCCAGGTCTCCAGCCCCTTTGCCTTGCCTCCAGAACATGCCCCTCACCCCATAGCCTTTATCTAGCGCATCCATCTCCCTCTCCTGTTCCTACCTCCCTCTTCCCACCTGGGTGCCCAGCATCTGCCCTGTTCCTGGACCCAAAGTGTGAGTGCCTGCGGTGTGTGGGTCGGTCTGTGTGACTGCGTGTGGTACCCCTGCCAGTCACCTGGCGTCTCTCCATCTCTGGGTGTCTCTGCCTGACTCTGGCTGGCTCGGCACTGGACTGGCGGGGCGGGGGTGTTGGGGAGACCATTAATCTGCGGTGACAGGCCAGGCTGCCGGGTGGAGGGGGAGGGGCTAGGGCTGCGGGAGCGGCTGCTGCAGGAGCCTAGAGCGGGCTGCGAGGGAGGGGGCCGCTGGCCGGGCACGGGGCAGAGGGCGGGCACGGGCTGGGCGGGGGGTAAGGGGGGCAGGGTGGCGGAGTGGGGGTGGGAACCTGGGAGGAGGAGGGGCCGGCCAGCAGAGGCGCTTACCGCTCGGCTGCTAGGCTGGCGGCAGGCGGGTACAGCACAGCACCCTGGTAGCGGGGGGCCCACACCAAGGGGCCATGTGCAGCAAGAGCCAAGCAGGCAGCTGTCCATACTCACTGCTCAGGAGACCCCAGCCCCAGGGCCTAGCCCAGCCATTCTGGCTTCATGCCAGAGGCGGTCTTGGCTGCCCATCGGCCAGCCTTGGGCTGGCAGCCTGGACTGGGACTGCTGCTGGGGCACAAGTGAGGCACTAGCCGGGCCCTAGGGCCCTAGGGTAGTCAGGCTGGGGGGAACCAAGTCTTCCATGGCGGTCCCAGCAGGGAAAGAGAGCAGGACAGGGGCTCTGCAGCCCAGGGCCCAGAAAGGCCGGGTAAGGCGGGCAGTGCGCATCTCCAGCCTGGTGGCCCAGGAGGTAGGTGATCCCCTCAGCACCCTATCCTTTTCTTGGTCTGGGACACTGAGGCCGGTGGGGGTGTGGCCCAGAGGGATCTGGCTGCAGCTGGGGAGAGGGCTTCTGAGAAGGACAGATTGGGAGCCCTGTGTTCTTCTGTATGGTCCACCCCTGAGCTCCTCATTGCTTTCCTTCTTGGCCGCTGGCTAGGTTCCCAGGGTTTCCTTTGCCTTGGCAACCCCTTTGGTATGGCACCCCCTTTTGTATGGCTTTTGTGGCCCACAGTCTTCTAGTTTATAATGTAAACAGAATAGAGAGATACCAGGAAGCAGATAGGTGTCTAAAGAGGATGGTGGGAGTTGGAGGGAGACAAGGAACCATCAGACCTGGGCTAGACCTGACACAGGTGCTGGGGCTCCCTCGCTCTGGGACTCCATGGTGAGCACTGGAGGCTTGGCAGGGTTCTGGAGGTGGAACCTCAGAAGAGTAGGGGTCAGAGGCTGCTTGATGGGCAATAAGGAGAGACTAGTGCACTGAGGCATGGCTCACCTCTTTAGGGCATCCTGGTCCCTTGTCCCCTGGGCTGGTGACCGCCCCCTAGGAGCCACCTCTCTGCCCTACTGGCTCTCCTGCTTTAGAACCTGGAGGTAGCTCTGGGTGATTTTAAGAATCCCACCCCTGCCTCTATCACTGCTATCCCCGACTCGCTCTGTCTGGGCGCCTGGGCTCCTCCCCGCTGGAGAACAGGCACAGGTGAGAGGTTTTTTTCCCAAGGTGAAGATCCAAGGTTGAGTCAGTCTTCCCTAGGACAGCAGATCACAGGGATTATAGCCCTGGCCTGCAGCCATGTGGTAAGCCAGTGGTTTCAGAGATAGGTCTGGGTAGACTGAGTTAGCAGGTTTGGGCCTTGTACCCCAGACTTTCTGTATATAGGAATGCAAATGTGCACTGGGGCTGTGGGCAGACCCGGGGGACAGGGTCACTGCTGTGTGGGTGGCCCAGCATAGCTCCCCAGGCACAGAGAGGGGTCCTGTGAAGTGACAGCTACCTCCTTTTGTTCCTCGTCTGTGGGGTTCTAGCCTGTTCTTTTTTGATACATGAAAGACACTAGCCTCATGTGCATTAACCCTCTATTTTAATGAACAAGCCCTCAGGCTGAAGGCAGGGCAGACCTAGGGCAGACCTGGTGGTCATTCCCACCCCATCTGGTTTCTCTGAAGTCTCTCTCCATCCCAGGCTGGCCAGACTCCTCCCCAAGACTCATCTTTCTTACTGGCTCCTTTCCTTGAGATATTCTCTAAACAGCCCACCTGTGCAGATAGGCTTAGGGGATTCCCTCCTGAGCTTGAAAGAGAGCCTTTAGGATTTCATCGAGCGTAGAGGTCTCAGGCTGTGGGATGTAGTGCTTCTGGGACAGGGCTAAAACTCTGGGGGTGGGGAAGGCTAGGTTCTGGTTGCAGGGATGGCAGGGTCCAAGGCTAGAGGGATTGGGTGGGGATTCTGGCTGAGTTTGATGTCTACCAAAGGATTCTAAGGAATGGGTGGATATGGGGGCTTCTGACACTTGGGAAATCTAGTTCTCCCTGGTTTGGTTTGGGAGCAAGAGTGGTGAATGTGCTTGCTGCCCCTTGTCCCTATGGGTGAGCCTCCCCTGCCTGACTGTTGGGGAGCATGTGCTTTCCCTTGTCTGAAAATGGGGTTCTACACAAGCCAAGGGTGCACTTCTGGGCCATCCTGGGTGTACATCTCTCTGTACCTTGAGGTGCCAGGTTCTCAGTGTTGGACTCCGTCCCCCGGGTCCCTTTGTAAGAGTGTGGGAGACTTCTCTGGGCGGAGTGGAGAGGGACCTGAGAGGAAAAGTAGCAGCAGGGAAAAGGTTCCTCCCCTGAGGGAGGCCAAGGGGCCTGAGAATGGTGGCTGGCATCCTTGGAACTGCAGTGACTATTTTATGTGTTGGGACTCTGGCTCCTGGGCTCATTGCCCAGCTGGGAACTGCAGTCCTTGGAACATATTCTGGACTGAGACAGGGGAGCATGTGTGTTAGTTTTGGGGCCATGGGACAAGACTGTAGGTGCAAGTTACATAGTCTGAGGATCTGGCCTGCTTTGCTGATTGGGAACAGCGTTAGGACTTCCTGCATTATGACCTAAGTTCAAGTATTTGGGGGGCTTGTTAGAGTTGTGTGGAGCCAGCCAGGATGTCCCCCTGCTGGGTGGCATTCTGGGAACTGTAGTGCCTCAGTCTGAGGGTAGTCAGTTGCTATGGCTGCTTGGCTGAAGGATGAACATTCTGATGAAAATGTGTTCTACTTGGCCACAGTAAGGATGACACCAGCTTCTGCTTTGAAGTTCCATGACCGTCATCATCCACCCCTTCCCTCACTGCCTAGGTTCTGTCCTTGGGAGCCGATGTGCTGCCTGAGTATAAGCTGCAGGCCCCAAGAATTCACCGTTGGACCATCCTGCACTACAGCCCCTTCAAGGCTGTGTGGGACTGGCTCATTCTGCTGCTGGTCATCTACACGGCCGTCTTCACACCCTACTCGGCTGCCTTCCTGCTGAAGGAGACTGAAGATGGGTCCCAAACCCATGACTGTGGCTATGCCTGCCAGCCTCTGGCCGTGGTAGACCTCATCGTGGACATCATGTTCATTGTGGACATCCTCATCAATTTCCGCACCACCTATGTCAACGCCAATGAAGAGGTGGTCAGCCATCCTGGTCGCATCGCCGTCCACTACTTCAAGGGCTGGTTCCTCATTGACATGGTGGCTGCCATCCCCTTCGACCTGCTCATCTTTGGCTCTGGCTCTGAGGAGGTGGGCTTAGCAGGAGAAAAGAGCCAGGAGGGGGTAGTGTGAAGGATAATGGGGAGGGGGATACTGCACAGGAAAGGAGGGTTCCTAACAGATCATGCTTGTTCACGCACAGGGTCATAAGGAGCCCCTCGAAGGGGCCCTTTTTTTCTAACTTGTCTACTGAAGTGGGGGATATAATTTTCTAAGGTACACAAAAGTGTCCTCAAAAGCTAGTTAGAATTCTGGTCTATCACCTTAAGGTGACTGTTGGCCCTTTGGGAGCCCGTTTCCTCATTCTCATCATGGAGACCCTTACCATTTATCTTGAAGCTGGCACATAGAATAACAACACGCGTGCTGGGAGCAGTGTGGGAGGCACTTTACACCAGGTGGCTTTCATTATCAGTGAGCGCTTCCAGGAAGAAGCCTTTTATGGTATCACCTCTGTACCCTCTACTACAGTGCGCCGTACTCATGTGCCCTCACACTGAACATGCCCCCTCCTCTAGCTGATCGGGCTGCTGAAAACTGCGAGGCTGCTGCGGCTGGTGCGTGTGGCTCGGAAGCTGGACCGCTACTCGGAGTACGGAGCAGCGGTGCTCTTCCTGCTCATGTGCACCTTCGCACTCATTGCGCACTGGTTGGCCTGCATCTGGTACGCCATTGGCAACATGGAACAGCCTCACATGGACTCACGCATTGGCTGGCTGCACAACTTGGGCGACCAGATCGGCAAGCCCTACAACAGCAGCGGCCTGGGCGGCCCTTCCATCAAGGACAAGTATGTTACAGCACTCTACTTCACATTCAGCAGCCTCACCAGCGTAGGCTTCGGCAATGTCTCCCCCAACACCAATTCAGAGAAGATCTTCTCCATCTGCGTCATGCTCATTGGCTGTGAGTGCGTCCTGGAGGCGGGGTGAGGGGCGGAGCCATGACTGGGTAGAAATGATAGTGAAAGTCCTAGGATGGAGCAAAGTGGCTATCAGAGCTCCCTGCCCCGCCCCCTCCTCTTCCCCTCCTAGACTCCTGGGCTCACAATGTAGTCTGGAGGCTGGGATACCAAGGCAGGAAATGCTGAAGGTTGGCGTGTGTTTGAGCATGTGTATGTCCACTCTCAGACTGAGACGTGACCGGACCGCGAGTGTCGTTGACCTGGTGCGGGGCCTGAGCAGAGGGTCCCCGTGGGCGGGCGGGGTCCCTGCGGATGCTGACGGCCCCACTCACCCACGCCCTCAGCCCTCATGTATGCCAGCATCTTCGGCAACGTGTCCGCCATCATCCAGCGGCTGTACTCGGGCACGGCCCGCTACCACACACAGATGCTCCGGGTGCGGGAGTTTATCCGCTTCCATCAGATTCCTAACCCACTACGCCAGCGCCTCGAGGAGTACTTCCAGCACGCCTGGTCCTACACCAACGGCATCGATATGAATGCGGTGAGGCACCAGTGGGTGCGGGGGCACCCTCGTGCATCCAGCATGCCTCAGATGGTTGTAATTAGTACTGAGGAACCTTAGAATTACATGGGCTATTGATCCGTGAAACTCCTTCACCTGGAGTTCCCCTACTGGAAGAAGCCAGGTCTTTCACACACCCCACTACAGCTGGAGGTGGGGAACCAATTGCTGCACTTCCACATAAGAACTTGGTCAGGCTGGAAACTTAGGTACTGAGGGGTTCTGGGCTCCCAGGGCTCTGCAGAGGATGGAATTGGGAGGAGCAGGTTTTCCCTGAGCCAGAGGTTTGAGGCAGTGGACTGGTGTTTGGGCTGAGTGCCAAGAGAGTATCCTGAACCACCCCCATTTTTAGGTGCTGAAGGGCTTTCCTGAGTGCCTGCAGGCTGACATCTGCTTACATCTCAACCGCTCCCTGCTGCAGCACTGCAAACCTTTCCGAGGGGCCACTAAAGGCTGCCTGCGGGCCCTGGCCATGAAGTTCAAGACCACACACGCACCACCAGGGGACACATTGGTCCACGCTGGGGACCTGCTTACTGCCCTCTACTTCATCTCCAGGGGCTCCATCGAGATCCTGCGGGGTGATGTCGTGGTGGCCATTTTGGGTATGGGGTGGGGATGCCCACTGAGAGACCTCAACCCAATGGATACACTGGGGGTGTGGGGTTGCTGGCAGGATTCTTGGGCTCTTTTTATCTCATCTGAGGGTGGGCTTTCAAGGCGGGCAACAGAGAGGAGCCCTGCAGGACCTGGGGCTGTTGGACTGAGAGACTACCTAACTTCCCCTGACTTGAGGGAGCATTAGGCTCTACCCACAGGCAGGCGCCTTCTGTTTCCTTGAAGCTGAGTATCATCTGGCAGTGGCGTGGGAGGTACCCAGGTGGAGACTGTGCATTCAGTTTCACTAAGGACACGGTTCCCTAAAGTTTCATATAGCATACATGCCCAGAGGGAGTCTTGTTTCTTTCCTGTCCCCCACCTATGGCCACTGTGGGTGTGGCCTGCACTTGGACACTGGAGACTTCTTGTCTTCCCATGCTCTTTCTGTGGTCCTGCAAGCATCAGACTCTTGGCTGTGTCACTGTAGGGCATTTTAGATTTTTATTTCACAGTTCAGCCCAAACATGTATACCGCTCCACAGTCTACTCCTTTTCCCACTAAGTCAAGTGTTGCTACACATGTGTGTATAGTTCGGTCTGCTGTGCTTGGCTGTGCTAAGCTATGCTGTCCCGTTTTCCTTCAGTAAAACAATACTGGTTTTGATTAATTACTGTGTTGTCAATTATAGTTTGAAGACCATTGTTTTTAGGGCACTGCAGTTGGTTAGGAGGGCATTTAAGGGTAGAAGTAGGGTTATCCCAAGGAAGTCATGGCTATAGGCAGAGCTGGAACATTCTGGGTGGTTTCTTCTGGTTGAATAGTTGCTGAGAGACTCCAAATCCATGGTCCCTTCTGCTGGCACCTCTGGCCACTAGCGCTGTCCCCATATATTAAGAGCCTTGGGAATATGGGCTGGCTCATGCTTCCTTGACTGTATAACTAGGAACTGGATGATTGGAGATGCCCCAAAGGAGGGTGCCCGCTGCTCTCCATGCTCGTGACATGGCTGAAGTCTTTGTCTTCTCCATGGCCTCCAGGGAAGAATGACATCTTTGGAGAACCTCTGAACCTGTATGCACGTCCTGGAAAGTCCAATGGGGACGTGAGGGCCCTGACCTACTGTGACCTGCACAAAATCCATCGTGATGACCTGCTGGAGGTGCTGGACATGTACCCTGAGTTCTCAGACCATTTTTGGTCTAGCTTGGAGATCACCTTCAACCTTCGAGATGTGAGTGGGCCATCCTGAGCTGGCCTCATCCCCAAGAGCTGCTTCTTGTTGGGAGGCTCCCCCTTCACTGTGTGACTTTGAACATGCAGCTCCCCTCTTGTTTCTCAGCCTGTCAAGTGGCATCTCAGTCAAATCAGGCTCTGAAAGTCCTAACTTCAGCTCGTTCAGGGATATGGATAGAGGGGGAAAGATTCTTCCCTTCAACCCCAAAGACCCAGCCCTACTTCTCCATGTTAACGAAGGGGTGTAGCTGGCCCTCGGTCAGCCAGGAAGGGAGCAGCAAAGGGCCCTGACTCTGCTCTTGGTTGCAGACCAACATGATTCCAGGCTCCCCCAGCAGCGCGGAACTAGAGAGCGGCTTTAACAGGCAACGCAAGCGCAAGCTGTCATTCCGCAGGCGCACAGACAAGGGTGAGGTGGCCAAGGGGAGGGCAGAGGGGAGTGAGGGCAGGGTCAGGCTGTGCAGGCTCCACCCCCTGTCCAGCAGACTGAGTGCAGTCCTCCAGCGCACTCCCCCTTCGTCCCTCCCGTTGTCCAAATGCTGCCATCTTTTCATGCCATGTTTGAACCATCATCTTCTTTGGAAAGACCTCTCCTCCCTTCTAGGACAAAGGCTGGGCTTTTGGTCTTCATTAGGTCTGAGTGTTGCCTGGCAGGCCTTGAGGAGGGAGGAGATGGGAGGGGGTGCACGAACAAAGGAACGTGAGGGGCAGGCTGGCTACAGAGACCCAGAAATCCGGAAGCAGCAGTGTCCTGCTGGTGCTGATGAGCCAGGGCATGGCAGGGGAGAGCGGGGCAGGTAAAACAACTGGAAATCGCCCTGCTCTTTTCCAGGCTAGCTCGGCTTCCCTCATCCCCTCCCCGTTTCCCCCTCTCGCTGAGGTTTGTTCTCTGTTTCCCACAGATACAGAGCAGCCAGGGGAGGTGTCAGCCTTGGGGCAAGGCCCTACCCGAGTTGCGGCAGGGCCAAGTTGCCGGGGGCAGCCGGGAGGGCCATGGGGGGAGAGCCCATCTAGCGGCCCCTCCAGCCCAGAGAGCAGTGAGGATGAGGACCCAGGTCGCAGCTCCAGCCCCCTCCGCCTGGTGCCCTTCTCCAGTCCCAGGCCCCCCGGAGAGCCCCCAGGTGGAGAGCCTTTGACGGAGGACGGGGAGAAAAGCAGTGACACCTGTAACCCCCTGTCAGGTAGGGCCTGGGCTGGGGGAGGGGTGGGGATGGGGGCTTCCTGGATCTCACACCTCCTTTCTGGCTCCAGGTGCCTTCTCTGGGGTGTCCAATATTTTCAGCTTTTGGGGCGACAGTCGGGGGCGCCAGTACCAGGAGCTGCCTCGATGCCCTGCCCCAGCCCCTAGTCTCCTCAACATCCCATTGTCTAGCCCCGGTCGGCGTTCCCGGGGCGACGTGGAGAGCCGGCTGGATGCACTCCAGAGGCAGCTGAACAGGTAAAAGGGGGCCGCCCAGGGAAGTGGGCGCAGGCAGGGTAGGCTGCACTGTGGGAGAACTCGGGTCTTCTCTGGGTTTCTGGTAGTGTTTTGGGGATGCTCTGTCTAGACCTGTTTGTGCCTGGCAGCTGGAGCCTCTCCGTCCTCAGCTGGTTGAAGAGGGAGCCAGAGCTGACTAGTAGTGCTCACTTGCCTGAGTGCTCTTTTTCCTTCTTGCCCCAGGCTGGAAACCCGGTTAAGTGCAGACATGGCCACTGTCCTACAGCTGCTACAGAGGCAAATGACACTGGTCCCTCCCGCCTACAGTGCTGTGACCACCCCTGGGCCTGGCCCCACATCCACATCCCCTTTGTTGCCTGTCGGTCCCATCCCCACTCTCACCCTGGACTCGCTTTCTCAGGTACACTCTGGGGCCCGCTCCCAGCCCCACCATTTCTGCCCGAGCACCACCCTAATAACCACTTTGTTACCTCTCTACCCCCTTCTACCTGTTCCCTGCTTTCCTCCTATCCCTGTGCGCAGAAGCAATGCTTGAGTGGACTGGAGCCCAAGGGACCTGCCTGCCAGCAGAGTGGCCTAAGGGCCAAATGTAAACAAGGCCTGGGACCTGGGTCTGGATGCTGCTGCTAGTGTGCCTCAGGGTAGCATTCTGGTCCTTGCCGAGGCTACACGCTGGGCCCCCAGCCTTGCCTCCTTCTGGGCTCTACTTTAGCAGTTTTGCAGCACTATCATGAAGGCTGCTAGCATTTCCAGGGTGCAAAAGTCAAGACTCTGAGATCCAACCTCCTTGTTCTATATTCTCTTTCTTTTGAGAAGCCTCTCAAGGGACAGTCGAAGCTGGGTCTCTTATGCCATTTCCAGCTCTGGAGGCTGCTTGAGGGGGGCTCCTGTGGCTCCCAGAGGTGTCCTGGGCTCTGCTCCCCATCCCCTGGCACTGTCCCCCTCCCATATGCTGTTTGCTCTTGTTTGCAGACACCAGGGCCCACGTCAGCAAATGTGCCAGTCTCCCTTCACAGCCTCCCCCGCAGGGATCTCACCAGTAGACACGTCAGCACCCACAAAGCCCCCCTGCCTGCCCTAGCAGTCTCCCTGGCCTCAGACGCCTGGCCGCTGGCCCACTGCTGTTTCTAGGGCTCCAGGGTTCTTTGAAAAATGCAACAAGGCACCTTGCCTCTCTTTGTCCCAGCTCCTATTCCAAAGGAGGAACTTCTTCCATTTGGAATTTGTCTTCAGCTGCCCTGTCACATTCTCTAGGGAAGGGGAGGGGAGGCCTTGGACTCTTCCCTGGGTCCAGAGCAAGGTCCTTTTGTCAGTGGTGGCTCTCCAGTGGTTCTCAGCTCTTTCTTTTGACTCCTTTACTTTCAGTTGTAGCCTTCTTGTCCCCTCAGGTCCCTGCTCTGCACACCTAACCTTCCTCTGACTTCAGCCTTCCTGTCTTCGATTTCTCTAGTCCTTTTCTCCTCAGTTTCTCCTGCTATGTTCTTTGTAGGTTTCCCAGTTCATGGCGTTTGAGGAGCTTCCTGCAGGAGCCCCAGAGCTCCCCCAAGACGGCCCCACTCGACGCCTCTCCCTGCCCGGCCAGCTGGGGGCCCTCACTTCCCAGCCCCTGCACAGACATGGCTCAGACCCAGGCAGTTAGTGATGCTGCCCATTGCGGACACATGGCTCACCCAGGGTTCAAGGCATTGCCTGACCTCTTGGAGACCCTGGTTTGGAGGGGAGAACAGTGCAGGAGCAGCTTCTCCCTTGCCCTTGGGACCAGCGTCTCCTCCTGCAATACCCTGGGCCCCACTGGGAGGGCCAGGGGAAGAGCTGGGCAGTGGACTGGGGGTCTGTGGTCCCCCCACTGCCCTGGGGGCATTAGCTGGTCTAACTGCCCGGAGGCACCCGGCCCTGGGCCTTAGGCACCTCAAGGACTTTTCTGCTATTTACTGCTCTTATTGTTAAGGATAATAATTAAGGATCATATGAATAATTAATGAAGATGCTGATGACTATGAATAATAAATAATTATCCCGAGGAGACTCCAGTGTGCTGGTTTGTTTCAGCCATCACCTGCTGTATGTAGCTCATGTTATGATCTGAATGGACTTGAGCTCCCGGGAGTACAGGAGATTCTGTGCAGGGATCCTGGTCTGTCTACGTCCATGGCCCGCAGGGCTGATCAGACACCGCCCCCCCCCCCATGTGTGTGTGCACATGCACAAGTGCATACATGTACATGAAAGCTGGGGAGTACTCCCTGCGGTCAGACAATGTAGCCCTGGGTTTGGGACCACAAAGCCATGTGGACTACTCCGTGGTTAATAGGACACTTCTACCCTGAGTCCAACCATTCACAACCATGTTGGTTTGCTTTGTGGCACACTGGCTTCCCGAGTCAGCCTCACACTGATAAAGCCTTACACTTGTCTCTCTCAAACAGTTCATAAGTCCAGCTTCACGCTCATTCTCACCTGGTATCGAGGTTTATTTTGGGGTTAAGCCCATTAAACCTCTCAGGATCCAGAGAGATTCACTATTGCAGGCGAAAGCTGGCTAATTGGATCTGAGGGCAAACGGAATAAATCAACTCATGTGTGCCACCGCTACGTTATTATTCGTTTGCAAGAAGAAGCGGCGAGAAAAAGAAGAAAAAGAAGCATAAGGGGTGATTTCCATAAGGTTTTTTGTTTTTACAGCCATAGTTGGAAAATTCCATGGGCAAAGACAATGATAATATGCATATCAAAATCACAAAAAGGGTAGGGAGGACCTGACAGAGCAGCACTCCAGAACAGGTGACAACACCCAGGAAAGAGCCAACATCCAGGGGAAATACCTGGCATTCCAAACCATTAGATAAAGTCACTAAACATCTCTGAATCCTGAACTCACCTATTCCCCTCACCCAGTCTCTTTTGTGATAACCAGCTTTGGGGACACCCAGATTTGTTTGTTAGCAAGGGTGGGGCACACTACCTTCCTGCACGTCTTCTTTAGAAATTTCTGTGTGGTCTGTTAGAGGTAATTTTGTGGGATTGACTCTGTAAATTTGACTGTTAGAACAAAGAGTGAATGTTACCACTCTAAGGCCTCCTGGTGTGGGGGAATGGAAAGGTCATTCCGTTGCCATGCAGGAGAAGTCACACTGCTGAGGTGTTTTGGAAATGAATCCCATTTTGAAGGGAAGAACTATGGCCTCACAAGGTTCCCACAGATATGACAGCGACTTTTCCAAAAGACAAATGTCCCCACAGCTCTGCAAGACGGGTTATTCCATGTGGACACGCATGTGCACACTTCCCGTGGATTAGTCTATTGGTCTGTCAGCTGCACATTTACTGCATGGTCTTGTGGGCTCCAACAGCCTGGTCTGAGTCCAATCTCCCTAACCTCAATTGACTTTATCCTAACACTGTATAATTAGGCCTCATATGGGTCTAGCTTTGGTTTGGATATACTGGCTTCCCTACTGTGACCAGCACATATCTCTATCTGATCTGGGTGGATCTTACCCTGATTATCTTTGTCCCTTGTGACTGTTGGTCACAGAGGAGTTGCCAAAGGTGGAGGTTGCAAGGTGGCTCATTCTACTGGGAGTAGGTCAAAGCAGATTTGAGGACAGTGAAGGTTCCCCTATGCTCACGTGTGCTTGTAGTCCTGCCTATTGTTCCTCAGGGAGGGGTGGGTCTTAGAAGCCCCTCCCCTCCCCCATGTGTGGTGGCGTGTTGATAGTCAGTCTTGAACAGATCTAGTGCAGATGCTATTGCTGCTGGGAGTTCCTGGGCAACAGCTGTGCCCAGAAGACAGCACTTCCCAGCACTCCTCTCTACTCTCTGGCTCTTGCATTCTTTTCTACTTCCTTTCTGCAATGTTCTGAGCCTTGGGATAACATAGCTGCTACATTTGGGACTGGGTCCTCAACACTTTAACCACTTATGAGTCTCTCCATTAATCCTTATCTACTGTAAACAAACTGGTCAAGGCTGAGAGTAGCACTCATCTATGGTGTAAACATAAATACTTAGAAAACACTTTGAGCCTATTTAAGAGATCAACACTTCTAGAGGCCTAGAACCTACCCAGCCATAGTTTTTTGGCCTGAATTCTTCCTGGGAAGTAGGTTTAAAGTCCAATTAAAAAAAAAAAAAGCAGTTGAGTCAGGCGGTGGTAGCACACACCTTTAATCCCAGCACTTGGGAGCCAGAAGTGGGCGGATCTCCTGGTCCAAAAGCAGCCTGGTCTACAAAGTAAGTTCCAGGACAACCAGGGTTACACAGAAAAACCCCGTCTTTTTTTTTTCTTCAAATATTTATTTATTTATTATGTATACAATATTCTGTCTGCATGTATGCCTGCAGGCCAGAAGAGGGCACCAGATCTCATTACAGATGGTTGTGAGCCACCATGCGGTTGCTGGGAATTGAACTCAGGACCTTTGGAAGAACAGGCAATGCTCTTAACCACTGAGCCCGAAAAACCCCGTCTTGAAAAAAAAAGTACTTAGTTAACTCCCATAACATTCCTGCCAAGTATTTTCAGTAATAGGCTTACCTGATATGTTGCTATCGTATCTTGTAGGGTTCACAGTTAGGGAAGACTTGATGTCTTCTCCCACATAGCCTGCACAGCATTTTTCAGCATGACAAAAGTGTCCAGATCAGTTTTAACTTGATCTCTCTGTCTAAGTTGTGTGGTGTCTTTGGCACCCCATCATCTAGTTTTGGGGGTCGGCCAAGAGAAATGGCAATAGCCTGTATAATTATTGGAATTTGGTCCTCACTGACCAAAAACTCATAAGAATGTATCCCATTCTTATGGGCTTTATTTAAAAACTCATGACTTCCAGGGTTTCCATGGAGAAATGGTTTAGTGGTTAAGAGCATGGACTGCTCTTCCAGAGGATGGGAGTTCAATTTCCAGCACCCACATCAGGCTGCTCACAACCATCTGTAACTCGAGTTCCAGGCACCAGGCATGCATATGGTATACAGACATCCATGCAGGCACTTGAAACAGATAAAAGAAATGTTAATGAAAAATAAAGTGTGGCTTCTGGGAAGAGCTTTGTCTACCCATGTAGGATACCTCCCTCTGATCTTCTTAAAAAAGTATGTGTATTTTTGCATTAAATGTGTGTGTGTGTGTGTGTGTGTGTGTGTATATATTCATCATGGTGTATGTATAGAGATCAGAGAGTAATTTGTGGGAGTTAGTTCTCTCCTACCAGAGAGATCCCAGAGGCTAAATTCAGGTGAGCATGCCTGGCTACAATTCCATATGGCTTTCTAAAAATAAAATAAAAAACCCTCAAAATATAGGTTTATGTTTTATGTGTCTATTTGAGCATACGTCAGTGGATCCCATAGAACTGTAGTTAACAGGTGGTTGTGACCTGCCTGACATGGGTGCTGGGAACCAAACTGTGGTCTTCTAGAGGAGCTGAAAGCACGCTTACCCATGGGCCTATCCTGCCAACCTCTGTTGCTTTTCCATGCACCCTTATCTCAGTCAGTGCCTCCCGCCATGGCCTTGCTTCCCTCGTCTCTCTACCCCCTCATAGTGCATGGGTTCTACATCTCACCTGCCTTATGGTCTTCCCTCCACCCCTTTCAGAAGCCCATTGCCAGATTCTTGACCTCTACAAGCACCTCAAGTTAAACATACAAATTAAAACAGAAAGTACTCATGAAGTTTGTCTTTTTTGGGTCTGGGTTCCCTCATTCAGTATAATATTTTCTGGTACAGGAGAATAGTCTATATTCTGTCAATTATGTTTTAAATAAATGCTGATTGGCCAGTAGCCAGGCAGGAAGTATAGGCGGGACAATCAGACAGGAAGTAGAGGCAGGGCAATGAGAACAGGAGTATTCTGGGAAGGAGGAAGCCCATTCCGCTGCAGTCTGGCCCAGACCATGGAAGGATCAAGATGTGACCTGCCACACTGAAGAAGGTACCAAGCCATGTGGCTAACCTAGATAAGAATAGTGGGTTAATATAAGTTATAAGAACTAATACAAAGCCTGAGCTAATGGGTCAATCAATTTATTACTTATGTAGACCTTTCTGTATGATTTTCTTTGGGACTTGCCGGCTGTGGGAACTGGACAGGACAGAAACCCTCACAAGCAAACCCACCTGTTACAATTTTACAGTTCCATTCATCTTCCAGAAAATTAAAAATTTCATTTTCCTTAGAGCTGAACAATTTCCTTGTGCATATGTCATATTTTCATTATTCACCAGCTGATGGGCATCTAGGGTGAATCCACTTCTTAGCTATCATGAGCACGGCAGCAATGAACACGAATGAGCTAGTGTCTCTGTGGTACGACTCAGCGTCCTTTGGGTCTATACCTAGGGGAGTATAACCAGGTCATGTTGTAGTTTTAGCTTTTTGAGAAACCTCCACACTAGTTCCCATAGTGGCTGCAGCAGTTTACCCTCCCAGCTGCTTTTCTCCCCGCCCCCACCCCCACTGGAACTCACTATGTAGATTAGTGCTTGGGATAATTCTCCTGTATGCTGTGAATATATATTCCTCTCATTGGTTAATAATAAAGGTGATTTTGCATATAGCAAGGCAGTGTAAGGCGAGGCATGGAAGCCAAACTGAAAACACAGAGAGAAGAAGGGCGGGTTTGAGAGACAGAGAAGAAGAAGGGCAGGGTCAAGGGAGCAGCCGCCCAGGGAAGCAAGATGCTAGCTAGAGAACACATAGTCACGAAGTCACCTGGCAAAGTGTGGTTTAATTTAAGTTGTAAAAAACTAATTAATGGTAAGCCTGAACTGTAGGCCAAACAGTTTGTAATTAATATAAGCTCTTGTGTGATTATTTGGGACTGGGTAGCTGGAACAAAAGAACAGCTCCACCTCTGTTTACAGATTAGATTGCCTACCTCTCTCTGCCTCCCAATGTTGGGACTGAATGCTTGTGCCACCGTGTCTGGCGCAGGTGCTTTGCTTCTGTCAGAAGCAGCTTCTGGACTCTTCTGAGAAGTGAGCATCTTCGGGTAGATGGCTTGGTGAGCAGCTGGTTGGTGGTCACACAGTTAGTAGCAGGCAGGTGTGTCTGACTCCCGTGTCCTCCTCACAACCCCTTCTTATGGTTGCATGGCTCGACACTCAAACAACTCTCCTCTAGGTGGGATCTGGACTCTGGCCTTCCATTCAGTTCTGGGGAGCTGAGGAACTCTGAGAGTTGTAACCCTTCCTCTCTGGCATGGCTAGGGGATGATCTTCCAGAGTTCAGAGTTCTCCCAAGAGGGTGGGACCTGCAGGACACTGTGATGACCAAAGAAAAGGAGCAACATGGCTGCCAAGGCCTAGAGCAATTCTGGAGCTTGGAGCTGAAGCACTGGCTTTGGGAAGTGAAGAGGCAGGGCCGCTGCTGTCCCCACTTCTAGCTCTGCATTTAAATCAGAAGCTAAGACCCTGGTGATGTGTCTGAGTCTCCTGACTCAGCAGCTCCCACTGTTCAGGTGCAGCTCATACCTGCACCTGTTCCTACCTGGCCCCCTGGCCCTCTGACAAGCAGGGGCAGCTCTCCTATTTCGTGAACAAATGTCAGTAAGTGACATTCATGAGTGCTCCCTCTGTGGTGAGTGCTCCCTCTGTGGCTGCTTTTTTCTAGCTGCTGTGAACCAAAGCCTGGGACCAAGGAAGCTTCCAGAGTATCCACAGCACTTGAGAATGGACTGCCTTATGGCCTTAGTCACAAGCCTGCAACTTAACCCTTAGGCACATTGCTATCCTCATGACATGGATACGGACTGGAAGAGCTCAATACATTTCTGGAATCCCTAGGAACTTGTCTTGGGCTACTTTGCTTAGAGTACCTTGTGACAATTTCCTCCTGATCCCCAGGTCTCAGGAAGTGCTTGGTGCCCCCGTGGAGCCACCTCTGTGCTGATGTGAACCCGTCACTGCTCTGGATTGCCATACTTAACAGAATGCATTACTCCACATCTCTGTGCTCCAGTACCAAGCACACTGGGTCCCATGTGCTTGGCAGATGGGAACTTACCAAGTGAACAATCTGAAATTTGGTATCAACGAAGAAGAAAAAAAAATGGCATCCAAAAAGCCCTATGCACTTGTCTCAGGGGTCAGACAGAACTCCCAGAGCTGGTGGTTGGGTCTCCTTCTGCGTCCAGGCTTGGAATGCAAGGCTGAGGACAAGGTTCTGAAGTTTCCTTTATGTATGTCTCTTCTGCTGATGATTGGGCATGGGATTTGGCATCCCAGAAATGGCCACTGAGGTCCCTGATTTAGTCAGCTCCCAAGCTATAGAAGCAGGTCAGGGCATAGAAATTGGTCATTACTCTAAGTTATAGTTCAAGACCTTGTTTGGTGCCCTCTGGGACTGGAATTCTCAGATGAACATCTTGACAGACAGCTGAACACCTTCAATGGCTTTAAACAAGCTCATTATCTTTATGTGATGGCTCCAACTTCAGGGGCTGATCACTTGCCTGTCCTTGTTGCAAGAACAGATGTCCTGTATTATGCTCAAATTTTGATGAGACATGGGGCCATCTCCTTGCCCACACGAAAAAGCCTTCCATGTCAGCTTGGCTCAGATGTCATCACCTGCTTATGAGGGCCATCACCACTCTCTGGCTTTTCAGACCTTTTAAATCATATTATTCAGTTTGGGGATGAACCTTCATAACATTTTCTTGTCTGTCTTCAATAAAGTGGGGAGGGTTAAGGCTAGATCCTCTGGGCCTCTCTTCTTTCCCTGGGCATCAGAGAAGTGCCCAGCTCTTGTATGACTATCAGAAAATTCCTCTTCAAAGCATTAATGGTTGAGGATTTGGCAATGAATTAAAAGATTGTTACTGGGTAGAGCAGTTGAGCTATCTTGCTCTGTCCTTAAAGCTTATTTTCTCTTGGGGTGAGTCTCTTTATTGTGGTTGTTGTTGTGAGAATCCCTTCCCTATGGAGGCAAAAGTAACATCCTTAGAAGGATCCAAAGACAAACCAAAGTATTGTTACAAGTCTCCAGACTTTAATAGGCCCCCAGACCTTAGCACAACTAATGTCAAGGTAGAAGTACCATTCAGGCCTTGAAACTCAGTATGTAGAGAGAAACAACTGCAAACCAATAACAAAGACCTAACCCATCAAAATCCGTAATTCTGGGGAAATCGCTGAATATAGTAACCTTGTTTTTTGGCTTCTGTAGTTCTATCTGGTTAACTGTTCTTGCTAACTGAGGTGTTACAACCCAGGATGTTGTTTTTGTGTTTAAAAGCTCACCCGAGAAAAGTTCAGAGTGGTACTCAGGTACTGAACACCCAGTGCTGTCACCGGCCAGCTAATAAAAACTTTCTTTGGCTTGAACCCATGTCTGATAGTCTTCTCTAGAGGATACCTCACAATATTTCTGGAGGCCCCAGCGAAGTCCCCAGAGATGAGACCTTGAGACACTAGGGGTCTTGGAGTCCCTTGGGGTAGGGCAGAATACATGGTCAAGGGACTCCTAGCGGGTATGCAATATGCTCCAGGGCCCTGAGACTCCCTTCATTCAATCATTGTCTGATGTCTTGAGGGAATCTGACGGCTCCATTCCGAAACGAAACAAAATCAAAAGTTTCTTGGTCTATCACTTTTGGAGGTAAGTCTGGTTAAGGTGTTTTCTGTTTAGAACACAAAGAGAGGCTGGTCGTGGATCTGTGTCCAGAGTCTATCCATGTGAGATGACATCAGCCCCCCTGCCCCAGCAACTGTTCATGTTTATGGATATGTGATGGCCACACTGGTTGTCTTTATTATGTGTCTCTCTGTGTGTTTCTGTCAGTTCTTTTGTGCGGGAGTCTCTGAGACCACCATGGCCAGCAGAGTCACAATTCACAAGAGGCAAGAGTGTAGTTTGGTTGAACACAAGCCAGCTGGTATTAGGTGTATGACCTTGAGTAGTTGATTTTAGGCATATTTAAGTACAGCACAATTTGGTGAAATTTTTTCTGGTTATAAATGACTCAGTCCCATGTGTACAATAAAGCTGAAGACATGATTACGTCGAAACTTTTTAAAAGTATATGTGATATCTTCCATAATGATAGGTTTTATAGACTGACAAGCTCATGATATGGGTCTGGGGGTGGACCTGGTGTGGTGTGGTCTCTGCCACATAAATAGTGCAAAGGTCACCAGGCTATTAACCACTTCTCCTCCTAGCCTTTTGGGCAGAAAATAGGTTATGCCTCCCTCCCTTTGAAGGAACAGCCCTGTGTGTGTTTAACATTCCTGGTTCCTCTAGTGCTCATCTGTGAGCACATGGACCTCTGCTTCCCACACTGTTGGTTGGAGAAACAGGTCTAAAGTGGAAGGGGGTGTGAGCTGTTCTGGGACCCAGGAGGCTGCTTCCCTCAGGACAACTTCCTGTGGGTTCATGGGCACCTGCCTGTGCCATGCTCTCACTTCTGGTAGTGACTGTGGCTGTAGTGGTGGCCATCCCCTGCCGAAAGGCAGTTTTGTGGCCCAGGAAAGATATTGTGCCTCTTTCTCACATGGAAAATTCTGGAATGTCTGTGAAATCGATTGGCCCTCTTTTGGAGCAGAGTGGCCCAGTGACAGTTCAGGCTGTCTGGCGCTATGTGTCTGTGAGACTCTGGCTGTCTCAGCCAGTTTTCTGTAGCTGTCTCTGATGTGGGACCCGGCCTAACTTAAGCCCCATGCTCCCTTCCTGGGGACTCAAATACTTTTGGCTCAACCATGTTACCCAGAGAAACCCAGCCTTCACCTGTTCCCTTAACTCCATGGAGGAAACTGACCTCCCCTCTTTTGCTCCTGGGCACGAACGTCCTCCTGGGCACGTGCATGTCCAGTGCCAGCTGCTTAGATGCTTGTTTTGACACTCGGCACTCCTGCAGTCCTGGTCCCCTTCCCTGTGTAGAGGTCTGGAGTGGTCAGGCTTTAATCTGGGGCACCTCCTGCCTTCTAAGCCGATTGTGCACAGGGAAGAGGAAAGACTCCTGAGCCTCACACTCCCCTTTCTTCCTCCTCCACCTGCACTAAGCAACTGGTTGCCCCAGGGAAGGGGAAAGTGGTTCCCCTAGTGCCCTTAGACTGAGAAAAGGAAGTTTTGTTCCTCTTCATCGTTTATGTTACCTTTTCAACCAATGATCTGTATAATTGGAAAACTTGGAACCCACCATTCTCTGAGAAGATTAGAAAATCTGTCCCTGGCTGGTGGTGGGGTTCACTCCCAGACAGTGTAGCCTACATAGAATGGTTCTGTCCAGACTGACTGGGACTCCAAAACTGGCTAAGGCAGGGAAGCTCTGGGAAATTTTTGCCAGGCCCTTTTAGGATTAAAGATAGGTCCTAGGAAATACTGCTTTTGTTGTGTAGTCAGCCCCAGGTTTTAGAAAAAAGCCTTCAAAAGTTAAAAAGGATTTGAGAAGATAAATATGTCCTAATTATTGGAAATTGCTTAAAAGGTTTACAATAAGGAAAACAAAACAAAAATTAAAAGAGATTCCAGAAGAGAAAGCCAGAGACACCTGGAAAGGAGGAGAGCAAAGGGAGCCCTGTCCTACATAAGTGATTGCTAAGGGGGTCCTCAGCCAGGACCAGGACCCTGGGAGAGGCCAGCAACCTCTCCGTTCAAAAGACTTGATCCTGTTTCTGCTGGTTGGCTGGCCTGTTTGAGGGCAGTTGCTGCTATAGCCAAGCTAATAAAAGAAGCTGACAAACTGGCTTTGGATGTGAAACTGTTCCTAATACCCGAAACTTTGAAATAGCCCTACTGAGGGGGACCCCAGAGAGGTGACTGTACAATGCCAAATACTGAATTATCAGGCACTGACCGACCCCGTAGCTGATTCTGTAAAGCTTCAGCCCTCAGCCCAGCCAAGCACGGCCAGACAATAACCCAACAGAGCCTTTCTCTAGTTGCCTGATGTGGGTGCTGGGGAAGGAACGCAGGACCTCTATAAGTTCAGTGCAGCAAGTGCTTTGTACTCTGAACTGTTGAGCCCTCTCTCCAGCCTCTCTAGTTAATTTTCTGGATTTTCAAGACAGGATTTTTCTGTGTAGCATTGGAGCCTATCTTGGAACTTGCTCTGTAGACCAGGCTGGCTTTGATCTCAGAGATCCGCTTGCCTCTGCATCCTGAGGGCTGGGATTAAAGGCGTGTGCTGCCCACCAGCCAGCCTACTTTTCTTGCCTTTTCTTTTCTTTTTTTTTTTTTTTGAAGTTTTGTAATTATATTTATGTACAGAAAACTCAGCAGTACATTTAACCCAGTTTAGTGGCAAGTTCTTTGGCCTTTGCCTTTTCCAGCTTGGCAATTTGAGCCACAGATTTAGGACCTAGGACGTTGCCTCCCCAGTGGCGGCAGATCTCATCATATCTGTCGTTGTAATTGGTTCTAATAGCTTCCACCAGCTTGGCCAGAGCACCCTTGTCTTCCGAGTTAACCTGTGTGAAGGCAACAGTGGTGCACGTCTTCCTGTGGACCAGCCGCCCCAGCCTGGCCTTTCCCTTGAAGATGCAGTAGGGGACTCCCATCTTCCGACACAGGGCAGGCAGGAAGACCACCAGCTCAATGGGGTCTACGTCGTGGGCAATCACCACCAGCTGAGCCTTCTTGTTCTCTACCAAAGTGGTGACTGTATTGACGCCCGCTCGAAGGACAGGTGGTCCCTTAGTCGGAACATCCTCTTTGCCGGCAGCTTTCTTCTCAGCACGGGCCAGCAGCCTCTGCTTCTTCTCCTGCTTGGTCTCTGGCCTGTACTTGTGGGCAAGTTTAAGCAACTGGGTAGCACTTACAGAGGATGGCCCTCTGCCGCTGCAGCCTGATGTAGTGGGGCCATTTGACGAAGCACGTGAGATCTCTCTTGGGCTGGATGTCCTGCCCAATGCCGAAGTTCTTAGGCCTCTTCTCAAATGAAGGATTTACCACCTTCTTTGCCTCCTGCTTCTTCATGACGGCGGGGGCCGGGGCCACCTTCTTCCCCTTGGCCTTCTTTCCTTTGGGCATCTTGCTGGGCTGGAGGAGAGAGCCGGCCTACTTTTCTTAAAGTTACATATATACAAACTATTAAGGAATAAAAATTCTTTTGTCTTGTCTTTCTGAAGTAGCACTAAAAATAAAGTAACAGTTTTGATACTTCATACCCTGAAGATCCAAGTATAAAGAGCAAGATTTTGCTGCTGTTAACTCGTATCTTAAAAGAAAAGCATTAAGAGAATATATTCTGAGGCATCTGTTTGAATAATCAGCTTTTTTTTTTTTTTATTTTCTGATCCCACCTTGCAAGTGAGGTGGAAGCCTGCAGGAGCCATTGCCAAGAAAGAGGAGCGCTGCACGGCTGTCTCACTAGTCCTTTAAAATAAGCAGCGGCATGAGGCCTGGCTGCAAAAGGCTCGGTGCTAACTGGCAGGGAAGGTTCTCTCTGGGGAGACAGTCTGCAGTGGGTTCCTGGAGCGGCTGCCATATGTGACACTTGTGCTTCCTTCCCTCCCTGCTCTACCAGGTGACAGCAGGCAGAGAAGCTGTGGTGCTCACTGAGCAGGGGCAGCATCCTCCCAAATGAGGCTGCTCGAGTGGGCCTGGTTGGCTCAACAGAACTGAATTCTTCGGTGGGCAGTGGCCATGGAGTGCTTTGTTAAGTTGCTCTGGGGGCCTGGGCTGTGACTGCGGAGAAGCTTTAGTCCATGTAGGTCCCTGAATGACTGTAAGTAGGGGTTACCGTTAGGGCTGAAGGTAGGAGTATGGGGGCAAGGGTTAGGCATAGAACAAGTAGGTGATGGGGCTTTACCCCACTGCAGCTCTCACTGCAGACATTAGAGAATGGGTTGAGCCCCATCCCATGAAGAGTAGGGGGTATCCAGGGCTCCCCCAGCTCTGGGACTGCACGAGGAATGAAGCCTGTCCTTTGTTCCAAGTCACTCATGGCTTATGTCTCTGTAGACCCCAGGTCCGGCTGTCATCCTTCATACCATCCTAGCTGCAGTGAATACTCTTTTTCTCCTCCACGACCCCGAAGTCCACTATAGCCAAAGGCTTGCTGCATGCAGTGGAGGACCAGGGACCTCTTTGGAGGTTACAATAACCCCTGAGGTGTCATCTCCCTGAATAGCCAGAAAACAACCTAAGAGATGCTCTTAGACATTCCAGCCTTATGTGTTTGGTCACTTTGCTATTACTGACTTTCTGACAGGCTGATTTCCTTGCCAGCCCTCCCAAGGCCATTGAAATGCTATGCAAGCACCTGATGTCACATCTCAGAGATGAATATACCATGCTATTTTGAGGGAGAAGGGCTACAGTGGGTTTTAATTTTTTTTTCTCTTTTTAAAGTAGCAGTTTCCCCACAATGAAAATGATCAGCAGAGAATTACAATGAAGCATCCAGTTGTAGAGCTGGGACAATAGAGAGGAAGTGAGGAAGACACAAAGGGGTGGAGCAGAATAGGTGGGGGGTGGGAGGGGGTGGAGCAGGACGGGGGGGGGGGGGAAGGGGGGGGGGAGGGGGGGGGGGGGGGGGGGGGGGGTAAGGGGTGGGGTAGGGTGGAGTGGAGGGGGTGGAGAGTTCAGAGCCAGGTCTACTGCAGGCCTGAGGAGGAGGCTAGGTTGGATTCAATGGCACCTGTCTTCCGAAGTTCCAGGGCTTCAAGTAGTAACATAGCAAAACTGGGGTCTTAGGAAAGTACTCCCTACCACCCAGCGGTGGGGGTGGGGGGCAACAATAAATCCCATTTCTGCAGGGGCACAGGCTCCAGCTCAGGCTCAGACACTTGGTGAAGGCTGGAGGGACTGTAACAGCTGTTGTGGAATATTTGTTTTTCTAGGCAGCGATGTGTTACATTTGTTCATGCTGCATTTGCCTTAATTAAATAAAATTAGCCTGTGCTCAGAGGGGTGGGGTTAGCAACCAGTTGACAGGAAGTAGCACGGAGGAGTCTGGGGTGGGTTTCTGAGTTGGGACAGTGTGGAAAGAGAGTGGCTTCTGGGGACGCCAACTAGGAGAGACAGTTAACCAGTTGTTACTCTGTTACTCTGACTCTCTGAGCTCACAGGTTTCCAGCCTGGCCTTTGAATCTGAGTTTTATTAGAAGGACAGAGATTTAGGTAAAGCTACCTTTAGCAGCAGCCACAGAACCATTGCCTGGGGGTGTAGAATCCCCCAAGCTGCGGCCTGAGCAGCCTGGCTGCTAGTTGTTTAAAGTCACTCCAAGGAAGCTAAACCAGCAGCTAGCCACTGCCAATGACAACCCCAGCTGGCAGGAAGGCTCCCCATGCTGCTGGCTGAGTACAGGCAGCGCCTTGAGGCTCTCGCTAACATTCTGTCAACTGACGTGTGAACATGGAATGTTTTGGGTAGCTATCCACATGATTTGGAGCTGAATCAAGTACAGAAAGGCTACAAGTCTCTTAACTAAGCCGCTTAGCCTGTCGGAATGAGCCCAGGCCTTGGACAGATGCTGCTGTGCATCTCCACAGCATGGAGTGTCCTCAACAGGCTCGTGTGTTCAAACATGTGAACCCCAGCCGGTGGCTCTCTCTTAGATTGTGGAGCCTTTAAGAGGAAGGGCCTGGTTGGCAGGAGGCTGTAACTGGTGGCAGGCACCAGAGGCTGTATAAATTTCCTTTCTCCTTGCTGGAACAGAAGACCTGGGAAGGGCTTCTTCTGGCTCCAGGGCAACAGATTATCAGTGGGAAAGACAGGATGCAGGGAGCCGCTTAGTACAGTACTCTGGCAGCTGGAGCATAAATGGGGCTGGTTACAGTCGGAAGCTGAGAGCTCAGGCCAGAAGAAGGTTGGGCCCACCACAGTGACCCATATCCTCCCAGGAGCCTCCCCTCTCCTAGAAGTTCCACAGTTTCCCCCCGAACAGTGCTACCAGAGATAAACATCTCAAATCCATGAGCCTAGGGGAGACACTTGCTAGCCGAGCTGTAATAGAAGCGCTACCTGCTTCTGGTTTGTGCTGCTCCTCTCTTGGTTCATGCTGCTGCATGCTCCCACTGCTATGGGTAGAGTTATCTTTTTTTTTAAATATTTATTTATTATGTATACAATATTCTGTCTGTGTGTATGCTGCAGGCCAGAAGAGGGCACCAGACCTCATTACAGATGGTTGTGAGCCACCATGTGGTTGCTGGGAATTGAACTCAGGACCTTTGGAAGAGCAGGCAATGCTCTTAACCTCTGAGCCATCTCTCCAGCCCGGGCAGAGTTATCTTGTTCTGCTTTCACTTCTGTGTGGTCCTGAAAGCCCTCTGAAGCTGTGAGCTAAAACAGGGCTTTGCTCACAGTGACGAGAAAAGTAACCAACACAACCGTCTTCCTGGTTCTCCGTTCACCTGGGTTACTCTCTGCAGTTGGGACAGCGATGTTTGCTTCTGGAACAAGGTCAACTCTGAGCTCAGTGGGTGGCCACCCTGCACCCCCCCCCCCAGATCTCCCAGACCTTCTCTTGTGACGTTACTACTGGAACAAAGTCGGGTTGCTTGCAAATCAACTTTGTTCTTCATGAACTCCAGCTAGACCCTTGGAGTTAAGAAAGATCCCTTAGCAATCTCTACCCAAGAATGGAGATTGAAGGGCCCCAAGGTCTCATCAGGGGTAGTCCCACAGCATGCTGGGAGCTGGGCAGGATGCAAGGACAACTGGTGGGAGGCAGCTGTGATTATTACAAGCGACTGATCAGAAGATTAGAGTTGCGAAGACATGGAAGAAGTAGAAGATAGCTCACTTTTCTTGAGGCAAGGTCTCTAGCCCAGGCTGGCCTTTTAAACTCTGTACATAACTGAGGATGACCTAAAATTCCTGGCTCTCCTGCCTTCACCTTCTCAGCACTGAAGTTATAGCTACACACACCACACCTGGTTTCTGCAGTGCTGGAATGGAATCCAGGATTTTGAACATGGTAGGAATATACTCTGCCTCGCTGAGCTCCGTCTTCCTCTCTTCTTTGCCTCCTTAACCTGTAATGGGTTATTTACTTTACTTAATTTGTGTGTGTGTGTGTGTGTGTGTGTGTGAGAGAGAGAGAGATAGAGAGAGAGAGAGAGAGAGAGAGAGAGAGACAGAAGAGAGAGAGAAGAGAGAGAGTTCTTGTGCCACAGTGGGTGTGTGCATGTCAGAGGATAATTTATGGGAGTTGGTTCTCCCCTTCTGCCATGTGAGTCCCAGGGACTGAAGTCAGGTCATCATGCTTGGTGGCAAGACTGTATCAGTTAGATTTTTTTTTTGTCAGCTCAACATAAGCCAGGATCGCCTGGGAAGAGGAAATTTTAATCGAGAAAATGCCTCCTTCAGATTGACTTGTAGGCAAGTCTGTTGGGGCGTTTTCCTGCTGTGGGAGGGTGCAGCCCACAGTAGATGTTGGCACCCCTGGGCAGGTGGTCCTGGACTATATAAGAAAGCAAGTCGAGGGTGCTATGAGGAGCAGGCCAATAAGCAGCATCCTCCACAGCCTCTGCTTCAGCTTCTGCCTGGAGTTCTTGACTTGACCTCCTTTAGGGGCGAACTGTGACCTGGGAGTTTTTATTTTATGAAATAAACCCTTTCCTTCCCGAGTTGCTTTTGGTCAGTGTTTTATCATATGGAATGGCTTTTCAGGGTTGTCAACTTGATCACTTCTGGAATTGACTAAAATTCAAGTGACTAGGCACACCTGTGAGGGGTTTTCTTAATTAAGTCACCTGAAGTGGGAAGACCCACCCGAAATCTAGATCTTTTGGGGTGGGAGGAGCCACTTTACCTCCGGGCCACTCTTTCTGGTGGCGGCCTGTATAAAGGACATGGCAGAGAGAAGCACTTGTGCTTGTCCCCAGTCCAGCTGGTAAGCTCATTTCTCTTCTTTATAATTTATTTGTTTTATGTTCACTGGTGTTCTGCCTTCATGTATGTCTGAGGGTGTCTGGTCCCTGGAATTGGGGTTACAAACAGTTGTAAGTTGCTTGGAATTGAATCTAGGACTTCTAAGAAGAGCAGTCAGTGTTCTTAACCACTGAGCCATCTCTCCAGCCCCCATACGTTCATTTCTTTGCTGGCATTAGAGCCTGCTTCTTTAGGATTTTGGTGTTTTCTGAAGACCAGCTGACACATCCAGCCAGTAGACTGAACACCTACTGGCTCTTTAGACTTTCTGTTAGTAATAGCCATTGTTGGACTAGTTGGGCTGTAGCCTGTAAGTCACTCAGCAAATCATGAAATATATATAACTTCATTCCATTATTTCTGTTCCTCTAGAGCAGTGGTTCTCAACTTGTGCTTGTGACTCCTTTGGGGGTTGAATGACCCTTTCACAGGGGTGGCACATCAGATATCCTGCATATTAAATATTCATATTACAATTCATAATAGTAGCAAAATTACAGTTATGAAGTAGCAACAAAATAATTTTGTGGTTGAAGGTCACCACACATGAGGAACTGTTAAAAGGTCACAACATTAGGAAGGTTGAGAACCATGACTAATACAACACAATAGAAAACCTAACTGTGTAGTTTGAAGGTAATTGTCCCCCATAATCTCAGGGAGTGGCACTATGAAGAGGTGTGGGAGGAAGTGTGTCACTGTGGGGATGGGCTTTGAGGTTTCCTATGCTCAGCATACCACCCAGTGTCTCAGTTGACTTCCTGTTACCTGCATGATGTAGCACTCTTAGCTCCAGCACCACATCTGCCTGTACGCTGCCATGTTCCCTGCTATGATGGTAATGGACTGAACCTCTGAAACTGTAAGTGAGCCACCCCAACTAAATGTTTTCTTTATAAGAGATGCTGTGGTCATAGTGTCTGTTCATAGCAATAAAAACCCTAACTAAGATACTAACTAAAACTGGGCTTGGTGGCTGTCGCCTCTAATCCAAGCAGAGACGTGAGGATCTCTGTGAGTTTGAGACCAACCTGGTCTATATAGCTAGTTCCAGGCCAGCCAGGGCTACATAGTTAGACTATGTCTCAAAACAAAACAAAATACTCTCCCTACAAAGAAAATAAATAAATAAAAGGAAACCTATCTAAGGCAACCTATGAACGATCTTGTTGACCCTCCTTTTGGAGACAGGGTCTGAATGTAGCCCAAGCTGGCCTCCAGCTCACTATATAGTTGAGGATGAACCTTGAACTCCCGCTCCTCCTGCCTCTATGTCGTGAGTTCTAGGGTTATAGGTAGGTTGCTCCAGGCCCAGATGGGCCCACTTCTATAGCACTCAGCAGAGCCATTTTATGCCTCTGATTCCAACACAGGGCTCCTGTGGGGGGGGGGGGGAGCTTGTCAGTCCGCAGTGGTATTCACGGCACACCGTCATTGACAACTCTTAGCTTAGCCGGGCTTGGGGACGCCTCATCAATACGGATTGCAGCACAACGGAGACATGCCCCAAGAATGACACAGGGTCTGCTCCTTTAAAAGTTCTTACTTAAAAATACTGGTGTGCTTTCAGCCCTGCTTTGCCCGGGGTTCTTGTGAGGCTGCCGGACCAGAGTGTAAGGAGAAGGCGCTGAGAGCCAGGAAGTACCCCCTCTTTCAGCTGGATCCACCTATTCTCCATCTTCATAACTTCCAGTTTTCTTCTTGGCTATGGGGTTCCACCAGTTCTGGGGAGGGGTTCCTGTGCCTGCTCCTGGCCCTACCTCTGTGTTGGTCAAGTAGAACTTAGACTTGGGGGAGGGAGGCTCACTTTCTTCAGTTTGCAGAGGGCAGCCACCATCTACCTGCCTACCATGTTGAATAACCTCTTCCCACAAAATCCTGAAAGGGTTCCTAAGTAAGACCAGGGTCCTGTATGAGTTATAGCTTGGGACTTAGGTAATCTCCAAGTAGAAGCAGTTTCCTTCCACAGGCTCTTGTGTTTCCCAGTTACCTGAAATTCTCATCTCCCCTGGAGTCTATATGCAGATGGCAGGGAAGACTCAAGATAAGGAAACAACATTCTCCTTCTTCCCCTTCACCCCCTTTCTTTCCACTCTGCCACCTGGGGCTATTTAATATAAAGACTGCAGCAGGAAAAAAAAGTCTGCAAGTAGACCTTGAGTGTGACCGTGGTCCCCTGGGTCCTCACACAGGGCCTGTCTGATGAAAATTCAAGTGAAGTCACACGCTGATGCGCAGTACCAGCTGGCACTATGACACTGGCAGCCAACATGTGGCTCTGCGGGGCATGAAGCTCTTGCATCAGCTTGCAAGTACCTAAGAGAGCAGTAACCACAAGGGGAGGGGGGCCAGGATGGACATCAGGTGGCCCAACCAACCTGGTTTTGGATGGAACAGGACGGGGAGGGCACCATGGGCCAGCTGCAAAGTGATCTGTTTCTTTTTAGGTTGAATTTGAAAACACAGGTTAAACATTATGAAACAGACCTGATGGAAACCAAGTTATTTGGGGATAAGTTTGGCAGAGGCTGTTGTCAGGAGGTGACAAAATAAAGCGGGAATGAGTGTGAGTCTTGTCTCCCTAACACGGCTATAAATTCCTTGAGGTTGAGGCTGAGACTGCAATGGAGACAAAGGGGTGGGGGCGACTAGAGAATCTCTCCCCAGAGGTGGGCACACACAGACCAGCCACAGGGTGGTACTTCTTGGATGCATTCTCGCTTCTAAGTCTGGAAAATAGATGCCTGAAGTTTTAATTTTGCCCATTGTTGTCACTGTCACTTGTCACTGAGTCAGTGAAGGCTGGCTGTTTGCAGATGTCACCAAAGCCGATGTCATGAACACTTGATGGGTGACAGACACCTGAAGGCTAGGTGGTTTTGTTGGGGCCAACATCCAGGCTGGAAGTCTCATCAGGGAGTCAAGGCTCAACCTGTTTATTACAGAGATGGAGGAATGAAGACCCAGTTGGAGGGGGTGTTTGTGGCTGTCCCAGGTCAATAGACCAGTAAGAGCAGGGTCAGGCCTAGAGTCAGGTCTTCTGGCTGCTTCTCACCATGTGCCCAGCTTGGTCAAACCTGGTTAGCACTCTCACCAAATAGGCTGGACTGTGGTTTTTCCTCTGGGTAAGAAGGAGTTTACCCTGAGTCATTCAGTCTGTGACCCCACATCTCTCCATGTTTACGTGTAACTCTCTCAGTTTTAACTGTCGCCTTGACACAACCTAGAGTCCTCTGGGAAGACAGTCTTAACAAAGGAGTAGCTAGATCAGACTGACCTGTGGGCACGTTTGCAGGGAATCATCTTGCTTGGTTGCTGACTGATGTAGGAAGACCTACATCAGGAGGTCTTAAGCAATGTCATAGAAGAGCAGGCTAGCTGAGAGCAAGCAAGCAATCAAGTGTGTAGGTGTGCAGTCCCTCGGCTCTTGACTGTGGATGCTATGTGACTAGCTGCTCAGGTTCCAGCCTCGACTCCCCCCAATTATGGATTGTAACTTGAAATTTGTGGTGGTTTGAATAGGAGTGGCCCTCATAGGCTCATCTATTTGAATGCTTGATTATTAGGGACTGGCACTACTTGAGATGGATTAGGAGGTGTGGCTTTGTTGGAGGAGGTGTGTCACAGGGGGTGGACTTGGGGGTTTCAAAATCCCAGGCCAGTCCCAGTGTCTCTCTTCCTGCCATCTATAGACGTAGAACTCTCAGCTCCTTCTCCAGCACGTGTGCCCACATGCTGCCATACTCCCTGCCATGATTTCAGTGGATGAAACCTCTGAAACTGCAAGCCAGCCACCTTGATAAGAATCGCGATGCTCATGGCGTCTCTTCCCAGCAGTAGAACACTGACTAGAATGGCGAGCCAAATGAGTCCTCTCCTCCCCTTGTGTTGTTTGTCATCAGGGCGTTTCACAGTGATAGAAATGGAACTACTCCAGAAGGTGGCGTCCCTTCAGAGGAGGAGGGGCATGGGATCTGTTTCAGTCACTGTCCACTCGGATGACAACTCCTCATCTCAGATCTCCAACCTGTGAGACCCTTTCCTCCTCCCACTCCCCATCTCAGGCTCCCACCAGCAGAGCCGCAAATGGTCTGCCAAGACATGTTCACGTCAGGGGGACCAGAGACAGGCTGACTGACTTATCCTTCTCCTGTGTCCAGACAGGCACCTTCTTCCTGTAGTCACGGTCCTCAACTGGGGGTGATCTGGTCTCCTGGGATATATTTGAAAATGTCTCGGTGGAGTTTTGGAAGTTACAGCTAGGGGTGGAGGAGACATCCAGGGGGTAAGGCTGGCATGTCACTAAACACTCTAAGCAATAAGACAGCTCCCCACATGGACCCACTTGACCTCAACTGTGAGCAGGGTTGTGCTGAGCTTTCCTGCTCTACCCTCCTTAGGGTGTGATGCTACTATCATATATGACCCCTCTCTCCCCTACCATACGTTCTTACCACAAGTGGAGCCACTGGGTCTCACTTCTAGAAATATGTAGCAGAGTGAAGATTTCAGAGGGCTTCCTGCCCTCTGAGTCACACGTTTCTGGAAGCAGAGTATTCATTTTGGAAAGGAGAGGTCCTTTTGTTTAGATTTTTTTGAGCCTGATGTTTATTAAAGTTTCCAGACAGTGGGCTGGGTGAGGGCAGGACAGAGATGGCATAATGGGAATCACCTTTGATATCTTACAGGCATCTTGGGAGATGCCCAGCATGAGAGGAAGGACCCAGAAGACACAGAGGACACAGGGAGCACGTTATTTTTAGGTGGAAATGTCAGGTGAGGTTGTAAGGAAATTAATGTTGGCATTTAGTGTTGGGTTGCATCCCCAGTTCTCTTTCCTGGAGAATTATTCTGTTCCCAGCAAGTCTTCTATAAAAGTCTGCGACATGCTCTGCTGTATGGCAGAGGTGACATAGGAAGGGGACACTCCTAGAATGTCAGTCACCCAGCAAGTACAGTGGGGCAGAGGGAGGTGTTGAGCCGGGCACCATCACAAGGTCACAGCTGTGCTGTGTTCTCACTAGGAGCAGAACATTTCCTTAGACCCCCAAGTATGCTAGACTTTAGAAACTTAGGTTTTGTGTGTGAATCTGTGTGCACACGTGTGTGGGTACCCATGGAGGTCAGAAGAGGGTGTTAGATACTTTGAAGATGGAGTTGCAGACATTTGTGAGGCACCAGATGTAGATGCGGTTCCTCATGGTAGAGCGCCAATTGTAATTGCTTGGGCCATCTCTCTAGCTTTGAATATGGCTTCTTAGGGGTTTGGAGAAAGAATGGGGATGTCGGTGTTGATCTCATGTGTCTAGAGCCTTCCAGACAACAGACATGCATCATGGAAGGAACATGTGGTAGAGGGTGACTCTTCATCTTATGGAGGCCAGGAAGCAGAGACAGCAAGGAGGGATCAAAGTCCCTGATACCACTCAAGCACACATTCCAAATTACCGAAGTTCCTTCCATGACCTCACAGCCCCATCATTCAGAGACCAACACCTTAACACATAAGTTTTTTTGGGGGGGGATCAAGATCCCAATCATAATATTTGACCAATGAGGTGAGAATAATGTTGTCATATGGAACCCCTGAGAGATACCCTTCAAGGCAAGAGAGTTCCCCTTCCTTCTTTGGGAGAGTTTCTTTCCTCCTTTCTGCACCAGCGTGCTAAGAGGGAAGAGCCACAGACTAAAGCACACCAGGGCCTGAGAAGAACTTGTACCAGGTCTGACTGCCCTCCTTTGGACTTCAGTTTCAAATAGCATGGCTGTGCTTGTACTGTGTAAGCTTAGGGGCCTGAGGGAAAGATGGAAACCCTTTCCTTTGCCCAGAGTGGAGGGAGGCGATGGTGGCTTCTTATGCGTATGAACCCTGGGAGCTGGGACTAATTGCAGAGTCATCTGAGACCATACTGGCTTAGCCCTTTCCTGTCCCTATTGCTCCTGTTCCAACCTTTCGCACCAGCTGCACCCTCATGGCCGCACATGCTAGGATGATGTGGGAGTGATTTCTTATTAATAAAGAAACTGCCTTGGCCCATTTTATTGGATAGAAAATTAGGTAGGCGGAGTAGACAGAGGAGAATGCTGGGAAAAAGAAGCTGTGTGAGGGGTCGCCATGGTTCTCCCGCTCCAGACAGATGCAGGTTAAGATCCTCCCTGGTAAGCCAGCTCGTGGGCTACACAGAATATTAGAAATGGGTTAGAACAATATGTAAGAGCTAACCATAAGGAACTGGAACTATCCGGGCCAGGCAGTGTTTAAAAGAATACAGTTTCCGTGTAATTATTTCTGGGCATAAGCTAGCCATGCGGGCGGCCGGGTGCCGGGGACGCAGCCCTGCCGTCGCTCCTATTTCAACACTAGGAGATGGTGGTACATTCCTCAGGGTTGATTCCATAGGCAGACTGCAGTCTGGGTCCTGCAAGCAAAGAGAAAGGCGGCTCTGGGAAAATTAGGAACATTGATTTTGTCTGTAGAATATGAGTTGCACAAACAAAGCCGAGGAAAGTGTGATGCCAGTGAGCCAGAAAACTGCTCCTGTCCCCGGATCAGGCGTGAAGGTCCACAGAAGCCGCCGAAGAACAGGATGACTATAAGCTGTTCTTGTGGGTGTCATAAAGCAGGTAGGGCTGTCAAGGCTTCAAAGGAAGCACCAGTCTCTCCTCCCTTGTTTTCCATCCTTCTTCCTCCTCCCCCTCCTTTTCCTTTTCCCCTTCCTCCTTCCATCCCCTCTTCTTCCTGACCTTCTATTTTATCTCCTTTTTTTTTTTTTTTATCATCTCCTTATTTTTTAAAACAGAGTTTCACTATATAGCCCAGGCTGGCTTCAAACTCACTATGTAGCCCAGCCAAAACACAAACTCATGTTTTTATTTTTTATGCAGAAACCCACCAACAGGAGAGCTTGATACTTAATGGCGCCCGTGCTCAGAGGTGGCACCAGCTCTCACTCAGTGGCGCCAGCTCTCACTCAGTGGCACCAGCGCTCACTCAGTGGCACCAGCACTCAGTGGCGCCAACATTCTTGCTCCTTTCCTTGGTCCTACACAAGTGCACACGGTGTCTCAGAGTGTGCTAACAAGCAATGGAAATGGTTGGTACTGTTTTTTATTAAAAAAAAAATTTCCGCCTCCTCCCAGCCTCCCATTTCCCTCCCCCTCCTCCCGCCCCTTTCCCCCTCCCCCCCATTCCTCTCCCCCTCCCTCTCTGGTCCGAAGAGAAGTCTGGGTTCCCTGCCCTGTGGAAAGTCCAAGGTCCTCCCCCCTCCACCCAGGTCTAGGAAGGTGAGCATCCAAACTGGCTAGGCTCCCACAAAGCCAGAACATGAAGTAGGATCAAAGCCCCGTGCCATTGTCCTTGGCTTCTCATCAGCCCTCATTGTCCGCCATGTTCAGAGAGTCCGGTTTTATCCCAGGCTTTTTCAGTCACAGTCCAGCTGGCCTTGGTGAGCTCCCAATAGATCAGCCCCACTGTCTCCGTGGGTGGGTGCACNTTTCACTAGTTTATATGGAATACTAGAGAAAGAAAGTCATTAGAAATGTAGTGGTTCTCAACCTTCCTAATGCTGAGCCCCTTTCATACAGTTCCTCATGTTGTGGTCATCCCCAACCATGAAGTTACTTTTGTTGCTACTTTATAATCATAATTTTGCTACTGTTATGAATCTTACTGTAAATATTTGATATTCAGGATATCTGATAAGCAACCCCTGTGAAAGGGTCATTTGACTCTCAAAGGGGTTGTGACCCACAGTTTGAGAACCATTGATTTAGAGATAGGAGTGTGTCATCATTTGAATGGGTTGGTTCAGTAGTGTAAAGGTCTTGCTGCCAAGTCAAGTGATCTGAATTCTATCCTTGAGACCCACATGGTGCAAATAAAAACTGACTTCAGGGAGTTTTATCTGACTTCCACACCATGGCATGAGTGCAAAGACACAGACACATGCACACCACACAAGATACATACACTAACACACACAAACTCATGCAGACAGACACAGACACACTACACTCATACACACACACACACATACCCACACAAAAACGAATAAATGCAATTAAAACAACATTGTCATCCTGTGATGTCTGACTTCCACACCATGGCACGAGTGCAAAGACACACACACACACACACGGACACCACACAAGATACACACACTAGCACACACAAACTCATGCAGACAGACACAGACACACTACACTCACACACACACATGTACACACAAAAATGAATAAATGCAATTAAAATAAAACAACATGGTCATCCTGTGATGTCTTGTGTTGGGGCTCATGATCTGACCCAGTGGCTCCAGAGAACAGGAAGCATTAGAGAGGTTTGAAATCGCCTCCTCCCAGCTTCCCATTTCCCTCCCCATCCTCCCATTCTTCTTCCTGTCCCCCCACTCCTCAGGGTTCCCTGTGGAAAATCCAAGGTCCTCCCCCCTCCACCCAGGTCTAGGAAGGTGAGCATCCAAACTGGCTAGGCTCCCACAAAGCCAGAACATGAAGTAGGATCAAAGCCCCGTGCCATTGTCCTTGGCTTCTCATCAGCCCTCATTGTCCGCCATGTTCAGAGAGTCCGGTTTTATCCCAGGCTTTTTCAGTCACAGTCCAGCTGGCCTTGGTGAGCTCCCAATAGATCAGCCCCACTGTCTCCGTGGGTGGGTGCACCCCTCGTGGTCCTGACTTCCTTGCTCATGTTCTCCCTCCTTCTGCTCCTCATTGGGACCTTGGGAGCTCAGTCCGGTGCTCCATTGTGGGTCTCTGTCTATCTCCATCCATCGCCAGATGAAGGTTCTATGGTGATATGCAAGATATTCATCAGTATGGCTATAGGATAGGGTCATTTCAGGTTCCCTATCCTCAATATTTTTGGTTTTTCAAGACAGGGTTTCTCTGTATAGCCCTGGTTGTTCTGGAACTCTGTAGATCAGTCTGACCTTGAACTCACAGAGATCCACCTGCCTCTGCCCCTGAGTGCTGGCATTAAAGGCGTACGCCACCACCTCCCACCTGGTTTTTATTTTTCAATTAAAAAATTTAAAACATTTTTTAAAACTTCTGTCTACAAGTGCATGTTCATATATATGTGTGGGAAGGGTGCTCACATGTCATGACATGTGTGTGAAGGTCAGAGGACAACTTCACGGGTTGGTCCTCACATTCTACCTTGATTGAAACAGGGTCTCTGGTTTACTGCTGAATTCACTAGGCTAATTGGCCCTTGAACGTCTGGGGATTTCTTCTGTCTCCACCTTCCACCACACTGTATGAGCACTAAGATTATAGATATGCGCTACTGTGTTCAGCTTTGCAAACGTTTCCGGGGATTTGAACTCAGGTCCTCATCCTTGAGCAGCAAGCGCTTTACCTAGTGAGCTCTCCCAGCCCCATTTTTGCTTTCCTAAAACAGGGCCTCATGTGGTCCAGGCTGGCTTCCAATTGGCTATGTGACCAAGGATGACCTTGAATACCTGATCTTCCTGCCTCTACCTCCCACGTGCCGGGATCACGGGAACATCTGATTTCTAGCTTCTACTCATATTTTAAATGGATGAGAGCAGCCATACATTTTTCCTCTTCCTTGTGATCTCAGGACCAGGAAAGGACAACACATTATCCCAGAGCCACTCACCGCTCACCGTTCACCGCAGCTCCATGTTGCCTCAGGTGCGCGTCTGTAGGTGACCTAACCAGTTCCCTAGTGGTTGTTAATTTTTCAACAGTTTTTAGTTGGTATTACAAGATTTGTTCTATGATAAATAGCTATTTTTGCTTATGTGTTTTTTCATGTTTTTACTAGATGTTTTTAGAACAAATCCCTTGATTTTCTGGATCAAAGGTTAATACACGTGTAATTTGTAAGTTATGGCTTAATTTCCCACCGGCAATGTGGGAATCCTTTCTCTAACCTTGCCAACAGACGCTCTGACACAGTTTTGGATTTTTGCCCCTATTTTGTAGATGAGAAACAACATCTCGGTCTCTTAAATTTGTGTGTTTCTGTCACAGGTGGAAGTTCCTGGGTGTAGATTCTCAGATACTGTAAGAGAGGAGAAGAGAAGGAAGTAGGACTGGGGGCAAGCTGAGTTGTGATACCATCTCAACAGAGGACCTAGCCAAGGCCACAGGGTCCTGTGGGGCTGGAAAGGACCGCTAGGGAGGCTGAGCTGGGAAGACATGCTCAGAGCTCTCTTCCCGCGGCAATCCATCATCTGATGGGAGCGGCCCTGGAAGGAGATGTCACCTTGGCTTTTTTCTGTAGAAGCAAATCCAGGCAGCTGGCAGCAGAGGGACATCCTCTGGGGTCTGTGCAGGGGGTGGGGGAAGAAGTCTCTCATTTCCAAAGGACAATCCGGATGGGATATAAATGTCTTAAGTTACCTGTAAGATCTACACTTAGATCATTGTCTGTCCGCTGTCTGTCCATCCATCCAGCAAGTCAGCCATCTGCTTCATTGGTCTTGGAGTGGGATTTGCTACTCCAGAAGCATGTTTTGTGTGTTTTTCTATCGACTCCTTCTGCTTTTGAAGGTTGCTGTCAAGCATCATTCTGTTCTCAAGTATCACTTACACAAACCTCACCGCAATGTGCAGGCTGGTAAAGTAGATAGTGCCCTTTTCTCGGCCTCAGGCAAATGCCCTCAGGTCTGAATTCTACTTTGTTGGATGTCAAGATGGTGATCATGCTTTAAAAATATTTTTATTATATTTATGTATTTATTTTGTGTATGTGGGTGCATGTGGAGGTCAGAGGAGAACTTGTGGGTCCCAGGTTTGGCGGAAGGCACCCTGAGCTGTTTTGTTGATGCGATCCCTTTATGCCTGTTATTTGGCTATTACATCTTCCAATCATGTTTTCCATTTTATATCCTCTGTTTTACAATGTTTTCATTAATCCCTTGAGAATTCCAACCATGCATTTTGATCATATTCTTTTTCCTCTTTCTTCCTCAGCTCTTCCCAGACCGTCCCTTCGCTCTTTATCCACCCAGCTTCACGTTCTTTCTTTCCCCTTAAAAGATTCTCTTTTTTGCCTTTGTAAATCTCAGTTTTTAGAAATATATGATCTATAGCACACTGTTAGAGTCTTGAACTTTTTATTTTAAACCAATGAAGACTAGTCCTTTTTCTCTTACTAGGAGCATAGACCCCAGTTCCATAGATTACATAACTTACATGCTCCGTCTGTCTTCAGTTCTGGTACAGCGTGTTTGTCATACTGTGATATGCACATGCACCTGCGTCTGTTTGAATATCAGTAATATCTGTTTTGTTCTTCTGGTATTTATGAAGGTTTTGATTTTGCCATTAAAAATAAGATTTGGTTACTTTTATTTTTCTGTGTGAGTGTCTGGTGCCATGGAGGCCAGAAGAGGACACTGGATTTATGGACAGGTGCTATCCGCCATGTGGGTACTGGGAAATGGACCTGGCTCCTCTGGTAGAGCGGCCAGTGCTCCTTACTATGGAGCCATCCCCCCAGCGCATGTCTTTGTTCCCCATGCAGCACTGTTCGTTTGCTGCGCTTGGACTAGCTCCTCTCCGTGCTCCCCAGCGTGTGACATGCATGCACACACACATTCCTGGGGAGGTCAGCGGTCAGTCTCAGGTTCCTCAGGAGCCAGCCACCTAGTGTCTCTCACTGGGACCTGGGGCTCAACAATTAGGTTAGGCTGACAGGCCAGAAAGCACCAGGGATTCACTTCTTTCTGTGTTCTGAGTGTTGGGGTCACGGGCAAGCACCACCATACCTGGCTTTTCAAGCTGGTAGTGGGGATCGAACTCAGGTTCTCATGCTTGCAAGTCAAGTACTTAACTAAATGAGCTATCTCTTGACTATTTTCCAGCTTTGTTTAGCCTTGGCCTCCTGTCCAGTCTCCCTCATACTCATCATTTGCTTGTGGTTTCATGCCTACTCCCCATCCCAGTGTTGATGCTGACTCAACTATTTCTGTTGTCTGAAGTCAGTTTTGTCATATTCTCTTCAGGAAGAGCTGAAGACTGATGCTGCTCTGTAGCCTTTCCACATAGGCCATGTGGTTTCCAGTTTCTCCCATGAGTGTTCAGGATACTTCTTCCCTCGTCCTCTGGCATAGTGCAGGGCCGTAGAAGAACTGACCTGTGGCCCCATGTGAAGAGCCGTGGTCTATGTGACCTGAAGCCCAATGATTTTTTTTCTTCTGTAAGTCTAGGACTTTGGGAGCACACGAGCATTGTTGTGAAGTTTGTTCATATTTGAAATCTAGGAATTTGGAGGCACACGAGTGTTGTTGTGAAGTGTGTCCATATTTGAAATCTAGGACTTCGGGGGTACACGAGTGTTGTGTAGTGTGTCTGTTGAGGGCACAGTTTTCAGAGGTTCAAACCCAGGGACTCTTTGGCGTTCTCCTTCCTCAGTGTGCTTCATGGACTGCACGCACACTGGGGCTCCTGCTACTTGAACACTCAACCTTCTGAGTCTGTTTCTGTCTACTTTCCCACAAAATCTTTTCACTTCCCACTTTATTCATTGGCTCCAACAGACAGCCCAGGGCTGGAAAGGATCCTTCTTCCTTCCTTCCTTCCTTCCTTCCTTCCTTCCTTCCTTCCTTCCTTCCTTCCTTCCTTCCTCCCTCCCTCCCTCCCTTCCTTCCTCCATTTAGTATGTATGTCTGTGTACTATGCATATAGTTCTTGATGAGGCCAGAAAAAAGCATTGTGTCTTCTGGGACTGGAGTTACAGATGGCCAGGAATTGCCATGTGGGCGCTGGAATTAAACCCAGGTCCTTTGGAAGAACAGCAAGTGCTCTTAATCTCTGAGCCATCTCTCCAGCAACTCTATTGTTTTTCTTGCTGTGGGTATGTAATGTGCCATAGATGTGTGGAAAGCAGAGAAGAATTTTGCGGAGTTGGTTATTTCTTTGCATTTTTATGTCAGTTCTGGGTCTCGAACTAAGGTTGCCAGGCTGTGTTGCAAACACCTTTATCTGTTAAGTCATCTTAATATCCCAAAAACTCCCTCTTGAGAGAAACCCTGAATCCTGTCAGAGGACATACCCCAAATTAGCCTTAGGCATTCCTACAAGGTCTTACCCCTTAAAACGCACGTCACTCTTTGAGGTCCCACATTGAGGACTGAGCCCCCAATACGCAAGCCGTGCAAGTGTGCATGGGTTACTGTTTTCTCAGCAGCATTTGCTGATGTTTTTGTCCTTTTAATGCAGTAACAGGGTAAGAGGATAGCTTACTGGGGTTCTGATCTGGATGGTTCAGGATGTTGTACAGTCTTCATACACCTCTTGCCTTTTGTTTTCTTTGAGAAGTGTCTGTTCAATTATTTACCGATCTCTAAATGAGATTTATCTTCTCCTTTCCAGGGAGCCTTTCTAGTTCCTTGTGGACTCTGGATTTTAGCCTCTTATTAGTAAGCAGCCTGGAGATAGTTTGTAGCTTGTCCCTTTGTCCTGAATATTCCTTTTGCAGCGAGGAAGCTTTTCAGTTTTTTTATCTTCCAATTTGTCTATTTTTACTTTAGTTACCTGTGCTTCCGGGGTCTTATGAGAAAGTCTTTGCCTAGCCCAGTGTCTTGAAGGATTTATCCTATTTCTTCTAATAGTGTCATGAGTTGGCATCTTACACTTAGGGCGTTGATCCTTGTTGAATTGATTTTTATGCATGGTGAGAGGTGGGACCAAGAAACACTAAGGAGTCTGAGCCAATGTCAGGCAAGATGCAGGCACCTCATTAGGAGCCAGGAACATGGTGACTAGCACTTTTGCCAATCCTGGGCTGTTTCTGAAGTCTGACTACGTTTTTGGACTAATTGGTTCTTTGGACTAATCTTCTGGGTCTTGCCCCAGGCTGGGAGCTAAGCTGGGTCCAGAGGGAGCATAGTTCTACAGCATCTCGTAGGAAGTTCATATGTCTGAGGAGCTGTCAGAGAGAAACCGCTGACTCTGGACCAGGATGTGCAGAGCAGAAGATGATTCTTCACGCCTCGTTCTGATGACTGAATCCTATAAATGAGTTTCCTTCTGAAAGCCTGAAACCCTTAGGAAGGTTGAGGAGGAAACAAGGACTCAGAATGCATGCCAAGAGCTGTAAATGTCCTCTGTCTGAGGTCATTACCCTCTGCCTATGGGCACTCGCTTGGCAGCTCGCAGGGAATCAGTCACATCCACCAGTCCAGGTGGATGCACTGGGTACTTAATTAATTGCATGTACATAGTTCAAGGTCCTGGCTCTTGTGTTGGGTGTCTGCCAAGCTCTCCATAGTCTAGAAATATCCCAAGGAACTTTTCCGACTTATAAATAGAATCATTATAATCCCACCTCCCTTGTTCGGTTGCCAAACCTTCTTCTCATTGGTCCATTTGAACAACAACTGACAAAAGCTGCAGAAGCCGTTCCAACGCACAGTGTTTTATGTGCTTTTGAGATTCGGTCAGGTGGAGAAGTCTGATACCAGCTCTTTATCCTTCAACTTCTACATCTGCTGTGGTTGAGACTACAATGTGTTTGCCTCCACCATCCCACCACAGGTAGGGCTTGGGGTCAAACCCAGGTCCTCTGGTGTGCCAGCTCAGCCCTCTGCCCACTGAGCTACACCACCAGCTGTTGTTTTGTTCGTAATGAATGCGGGCTTGGTCTCATCGCTGTCATGATCCTGCACCTGATTAATAGACGCGTCACCTTTATGTGTCATGGTTGAAGGGTCAGAGAAGCTTTTCCAGGAACTTCGGGTCTATTGGGAATTTCACACCGAAGTTCTGGTCTTTGGCATCCAGAGTAGCCTAGGTGGTAGAGTTAGCTCTTTATCCTCTGAATGTCCCACAGTTTCCCACCTATGCCACGTCATTTCCCACAATTCTCAAGAGCTTTCCATTCATTTCCCAGTAACCTCCCCAGCTTCCATCACCCTAAGGGCGGAGCAGCATTCGGTTTGTTACTGAGTCATCCTCAAGACGCAGACTACAGGCTAGCAATACAGGAATGAACTCTTTCCTTCTTCTTCCTCCCCACTTCCTTCCTTCTCCCCCTTTCTTTCCTTTCCTCTTTTCCTTCTCTTTCTTTCTTTCTTTCTTTCTTTCTTTCTTTCTTTCTTTCTTTCTTTCTTTCTTTCTTTCTTTCCTTTTTATCTTCTTTTGTGGACAGGTCTTGCTATACAGCCCAGACTGGACTGTGCTCTTAATCTGCCACTTCTAGTCTCCTGATTGCAGGCATATTCCCCAGCTCCCAGATCCCACTTCTAGTCTCCTGATGCTGGGATTGCAGGCCTATTCCCCTGGCTCCCAGATCTCACTTCCAGTTCCATCTTGACTCTTGTTTTTTAATTTGTGTCTTTCAGGGTTTATGTGAACACACCTTCTGGTTATCTGTGTGCTTGCATCTTCCCTGCATTTCCTTTCTGTCCATGTTTTCCTGCGTCCTTCTCTTCCTACTGTGACTCTGGCCTCTTTGATTTCTCTCTTTCTCTGGCATATAGCTCTGTCTAGTTTACTTCCTTTCGATCCTTTCCCCCATCAAAAATTTCAGGCAGAACTAACTTGCAGACAACAGATTCAGCTATAGTGATTTAAATCAGAAAAGATGAAGAATTGGGCGCTTAGGGACTTGCTTCAGAAGCAGAGGCTTTGTTTCTCAGCCTCTGCTCCCCAGAACCACACCAAAGAGCTGGTATAACAAAGGAACTGGCAAGGAACTTCTTCAGCAACCCAGCAAGCAGATTCCAGGATCTGTTAGCTGCAAGCCAGAGTCAGGAAGCCATAGGCATGGCTGTGCTCCTCAGACACAAGATCCTTTAGCACCGTGGAACTCCAGGGAGGAGTTGCTGCTGTAGCGGAAAGTAGATGCTGTCTCTTTCTCTGCATGACTAGGCTCATGGGAGTGCGCTTTGCCTGAAAGAAAATACAGCTCAGAGTGAGGATCAACAGCATTCACGGGCAATGGAAAAGATATGGTCAGGTACTCAGAGAGCTGGGAAAGATAAAGTGTGCATCGGTGATAGTGTGACCTGAGGAAGGGGGATGAGGTGGACCCTAGAACTGCCAGGATTTTTGTGTTCTAGGTGTGTGCTCAGTTCGGAAGAGGTTCTCAGTCTGTAGACATCATCAAGGCAAAAACACAATCTCAACTCAAAGGGAGCAAGAGACAGTTTATTCTGGAACCAAAATGTGCACGACCATGGCCCAGAAAAACACAGCTTCCGGTTAGCCATTGCTGTGCTTTCTAACAAAAAAGCGGGTTCGTGGAGTTTTATAGTAACAGAGCAAAGAAAGTTATAAATTTTAAAGTACTTTGGTGAAGCCAGGCGGTGGTGGTGCATACCTTTAATCCCAGCTCTTGGGAGGCAGAAGCAGGCAGATCTCTGTGAGTTCGAGGCCAACCTGGTCTACAGAGCGAGTTCCAGAAGAGCTAGAGCTAAACAGTGAAACCCTATCTCGACCCCCCCACCCCCAAAGTACTTTGGTGGAAACATCAGAGAGATGGGGGAATTTCATCTGTAGGCTAAGATGGTGTCTGAGAGCATTCCAAGCCCTTCTATTGGTGGAGGATTGGGTTTTGTTAAGGTAATACAGTTCAAAGGTTCATATCTGCTTACCAGAATATTAGGTATATAGAGGTTGGCAAGTAATAGCTACTTGGTAGGCTAGAGATTTCTGGCAATAAATTATAACCAGGCTCAAAATCATAACATTCTAGATTTTCCATAGTCTTTAGCCAGTCAGTCTCTGGAGATGCCACTTCTCTCTGGGAATTGTTCATTACACCATGACCCATACTGTAGATGATGCTTAGACCCTTTGTCCTCATCCTATCAGTACCCAGTGATCTCTCAGGGATGGAGGCTACATGTGGGCTTGGGAACACAAACTATTTTTCACCATGGTGATTCTGTAGCCTGCTGTCCCACAGCAAGAGGCCAGTGACTGGTTCTTTCTGGAGTGCTGTGGTAGTTTGAATGAGATTGGTTCTATAGCCTCATGTATTTGAATGCTTGGTCCTCAGTTGATAGAACTGCTTGGGAAGGATTAGAAGGTGTGGCCTTGTTGGAGATGTGTCTCTGGGGACAAGATTTGAGATTCCAAAAGTCCACATCACTCCCAGTTGGCTCTCTTTGTCTCACGGTTGAGCCTCAAGCTGCAAGTTCTCAGTTACTGCTGCAGCACCATGCCCGCCTGCCGCCATGCTCCCCACCACGATGGTCATGGACTCTCCCTCTGAAGCCCCAAATAAGCTAATTCTTCTATAAATTGCCTTGGTCATGGTGTCTCTTCACAACAGTAGAAAAGTAACTAAGACAAGGCCCCTCCATCATTTCATTACACACAGAGGGGTTGCCAGCATTCATGGATTTCTTCCTGTCTTATTCACCTCAAATAACTTCTAATGGAGGAGGTGATATTTATGGAAAAGACCAGGACAATGGCTAACACCCAGGATTTTGTGCTCTGCCGGCCGGTGTGTGTTATCACTCTAGAGGGGTTGTAGAGGGGGTGCTGGAATGACCCGCCAAGGTGCTGGGCTGCGTCCTGCTTTTATTCTTAGCTTCTTCTGCTCTTTCCATCCTAGCCCTCTGTAACTTTTGCTCCTACATTTTTCTTTCTTCCTCTATGTTTGATGAAGTACTGTTCCACTTCACGATTAACTACCCCCCCCATTTCCTCATATTAATTGAAGTTCTGTTGTCAAGACTCCATGTATTTTCAGGCTGTAGAAACCCCTCTCAGCCTAGAGCATGCTAAGTAAGACGCAATTTGCCAACTGTTAAAATGGAAGAGCCAGGGCCTCACTGGCTTGAGGTCTGGCTGGAGAGAGATGCTCAGCTGGTGTCTTGGGGACTCTCTCTGAAGCGGTGGCTCTGCTCCTCCCTGCACTGGCTCTATTCTTTGTCAGCCTCTCTCTGGGGCCTTAAGAAAGTGACTGGCAGCTAGAGACGCAACAATCCTTACAGATGTGGATCTCATTGGAGAAGCCCAGTCACTCTCAAACAGAAAGAATCAAACCTGGTGACCTCTCCTGAGGCATGAGATTGAATCACAGGAAGCTGTGCAGGGGTCATTTGGACAGAGCATTGCAGATGTGCAAAGAAGAAGCTCTGCTCCTCATCTTTGTTCCCTCCTTATCCTGCATCCTAACTTTAGCTGTTATGGTCTATTTCTTGCTGCTGAATGTGCCTGTCCCTACGAACTTGAATTTACCCATACAACCAGCACCCTGGTCTGGAAATAGAACTTGCCTCTTCTAGAAGCTCCGTGTGAGATGCTTCCTGATCGTACTCGGTGTTTGAAAGGCAAAACAAAGGCATTTTGAGGAAGCAATGGAGGAACCGTGAGCGTGAACCCTGGAGGAAAAGGCTAGCACAGCCGGCTACATTAAAGCGAGGAGCGTCTGCTTATCAAGGGCTCCTTCAGGAAATACTGAAAAAAAAAAATAATAAAAGCTCCGACCATCGCCGGGGAATGTCAAAAGGTTACAGGAACCCACTGGAAAGAACTGTTGGCGTCTAGAGCAGGAACAATTTGAGCAACAAAGTAAACAATAACAGAACTGGATTATGAACTAAGACGTAAAATAAACAGCCACGGGTACGGACTGATAAACGACTAAATACATGAGTGCAATGGAGAGAAGGCCAGGGATCCCAACAGGTGCAGACAGCAGCTCCTCCAGGCACGTCTTCCCAGTCCGGGCTCGACTTAGGGAAGGGAAAGCAGTAGCGTTCTCGTGGAGAGTAGACAGGTGTGCTGGAGGTATAGGTCTCAACCACCAAGCAAGGACCAGGGCACTTCCCAAAGCACACATCCCTAGTAAGTCTTTCAGAAACACCAGCCAAAATGCAGCTGAGACAGACAGACACACCACACACACACACCACACACACACTCCTCTTCTGACTCATAACTTGTTCAGAATGAGGTTTTGTACAAATAGAAAAGAATGTGAGGGCAAAGAGGTCGTGAGGAAGAAGAGATAAAAAAAAAATACAAAAGCTGGGCTTAGGTGGCACACGCCTTTAATCCCAGCATTCAGGGAGGCAGAGGCAGGTAGATTTCTGTGAGTTTGAGGTCAACCTGGTTTACAGAGTGAGTTCCAGGACTGCCAAGGCTACACAGAGAGACCCTGTCTTGAACCCGCCCCCCCCCCAAAAAAACCCAAACCAAAACAACAACAACAACAAAAAACCAACCAACCAAACAAAAAATGGTAAAGAAAAAAAAAGCAAGCCTAGAGGAGGTGAATGAATGAGATGTGCTGACCTGGTTGTCCTATGGGGACTCAGAAGAACAGTATTATGGAAATTGGCAGAGTTCAGATAGTCTGTGCTCAATAGTGTTGCACCCGTGTTGGTCTCTTTATCTGGACGGATGCACCATGGTAATTCCCCATGTCATGGGGAAAGCTGGGGGAAGGGCAGAGAGTTCTGTAACATCTTTAATATTCCTCTTCAAATCTAAAATTTTCCAAAACAGAAACTATTAAAAATTACACATTTAAGAGAGCAAAAAAAAAGTGAAACCATAGAGTTTACAATGTCTGGAATGCACCTAAACCTGGAAAAGACGATTCCGAGCCTGTCAGCATCTTCACAGATTGATAGGCCAGCCAGAGCTACACAGCCAGAGCTACACAGCGAGACCCTATTCAACAATAGAAAGCGGATAAACTAGAGAAACCCGACAGTAATGGAATAGGAAGAGGAAATCGTGTGCATCACATCTGTAATCCTGGTGCTTGGAGGGCTGGGGCAGGGGCTAGGGCTGGTTTGGTCTACACCATGACACCTTGTCTCAAAAAAGGGACAAGCAAAAGGGTGGGACAAAGGAATATCCGATGACTGATAGACATGTCTCCATAGAGAAGGCAAGCAAGGGATCACATCCATGTCCTCCTGGCTGCTGAGGTGTCCTCACACTCCTGGAGGACCAGCCAGGGCTCTTTCATCTCCTCCCTGACCTTCCTCTGCTTGCTCCTCCCTCCAGCCAGCCGTGCTCCCCACTGCCTATCTATCCCACTGCTGTCCTCATTCCCACGGTAATTTTGGTTTTGGTGTGGCTCCTTCCTGCATCTTGTCAGCTTTTCACAGCCGCCTGTTTTCTCACTGTCTCTTATTTGGGCTGTTGCTTCATTAACTCTGAAAAAATTTGTGGTGAAACATTTGAATATGATTTTCATCCGCTCGTCACCAGCACCTCTCTAGACAGGGTCTCACTAAGGAGTTCAGGCTGCCCTGGAGCTCACGGTCCTCCTGTCTCTACCTTCCAAGTGCTGAGATTACACCCATCTCAGCTAAAAGGCTATTTTATGTATTTATTTAGTTTATAATCTAGTCTCTTGAATTGTTATGTGTTTAGCCACTAAGATCTCTTTCTTATTAGTTTCCAGTAAGCGTACTGGGCAAGCACTCTACCAGCGGGCGACACCCCAGTCCATGTCACTGTCTGGATGAGTGTCTTTGTTACCATTCTTTCTCTCATTTATGACACAGCCTTGTACATAAATCTCAATGCCACTCTTCTTTGGAGCAAGCTGATTCTTTTGGCCTGGACTTCCCAGGCCTTTGAGAGTTAGGGGTCAGGCCATCCTGTGGCAGACATCAGTCTTGTGGATTCTCTTCTTGGGGTCATCTCCTCTACCACTGACACATGGGAATGCTCATAATTTTCAGTTACCTCCTGAAATGTGGAATTTGGAATGAAATTATAGACCAAGTGTTCAAGACTCTGTAGCTGCAATGATTTTTTTAAAAATGAAGTTCCTTTAAAGGCCTTTGTGTTGAAAGCTTGGTCTCCAAAGCTGTGCCATTGAGAGGTGGTGGAAATTTTGAGAGGAGGAACCAGGTGGGTCTTTAGGTCATTGGGGCATGCCCTTAAAGGGGAAGATGAAACCCTAGCACCTTCCTTTCCTCTCTCTCAATTTGGTTTTTAAAAATTACGTTTTAAAGAATCATTTGTGCATGTGCCTGCGTGTCCATCACGGCGCGTGCGCATAAGGGTATCAGAAAATGACTTAGGGGAGTTGCGTCCCTCCTTCCACAGAGTGAGTCCTAGTGACTGTGCGCAGGCCCCCAGGCTTGGCAACAAGCACCCTTGCTTCCTGAGCCACCTTCCTTCTCCTATGCTTCCTATCCATGAGATGAGAAGTTTTGCTTTGTCTCGTGTTCCTGCTGTGATGTGTCACCACAGGCTCAAAGCCACAGGGCCAATCTACCCTGGACTGAAATCCTTTAATACCGTGAGCCCAAACCAAACCTTTTTGCTCTTGAACTTGCTAGCTCCACTTCTCGTTGTGGGATACGACCTTCAGTCCTGTCCTGTGATAAAGCAAGAGGCTCAAAGCAAGGCACTATGGGCCTAGGGTTGGGCACGTGATATCTCCCCAAGCACAGACTTTCTCAGTTGTATGGGGCCACGGGGCTGGGTGAAGTGCTGGGTCTAAGTATCTCTTGGCTGGGATGACTGGAGAGTGGAGAAGAGAACTTTGAACATACAAGCAATTTCTGAATTACGTTCTCTGGGCTGGACATAGGGAAAGAGAACTGGTGTGCAGAACCAGTTGGGTCTGTCCCTTAGAGAAGGAGGCCGATGTGGGATGGAGCAAAGCCCTGCTTTGCAGATGAGTCGATCTGTGCTGGATCTGAGCTTGGATGAGCAGGCTGCGTGACCTTGGCGACAGTGCCTCTACAAAGAGTGGGCGGTGTGACTTGGCACCGGGCTTATGCTCCAGGGCAGGTTGCAGTAAAAGCTTGGTGCATGCTTGGCTGAGGAGTGTGAGCTGCATGGCAGGGAGCATAGATCAGAAGCTCAGCCTAGCACCCCAGTAGGGAAAGGGTCTCGTGTTTGGGGGCTCTGCCACCCCTTTAAAGCGTGTCCTCCCCCCCCTCCCCCCCGCCAGGCATGATAACTTTTTGCCTCTGTGTTACCTTTGAGTGAATAACTCATAACAACCTCTGGTGGATTCCAACATTGTCTCAGCAGGAATAATAGGAAAGGGCTGGGGGAGGACCAGGGTCACTGAGAGGGCAGGAACATGATGGTAAGCCTGTCAGTGGGGAAAGATAGCTCCAAAAGAAGATTTCTCAAGGAAACCAGAAAAAGATGAGAAAGAGGAGCTAAAGGCTCCAGCTAGGCTGGGCTGAATACAGGCTGTGCACTCCTGAAATATTCCAACGGGTCTGTGTGTCCCGAAAGTTCTGTGCACCGTTTCCTGGGAAGATGGTCCTGTGAGGCAGAAGTGGGCTCTGCTCCACTGGACGCTGTCTGTGCTAAGTCTGCCTCCTTGTAGCTTTTGTTCCTATTCCTCCTGTCATCCCGCCCGTAAGTCCAGCCCTGGCAGTGACTCGGCTGTGTCAGGTCGGGCACATTGTTCAGGAAGAACACCCCAGCATCTCAGTCACTCTGAAGGAGATAATTCTGGCAAGGAGAGCACAGACTCTGTCAGTGCCCTCAAGTTGCTGGCCTGGATAAGTCTGCAGGGCTTAAGCCTTGAGCCATTCTCGTGGGGAGGAAATAAAGGCCCCTCAAGACTAGGGGTGCTTGAATGTGAGAATCAGCATAAATGGTAAGAGACAGGTGCCTTCTGGGCCAGGCATGAGTCAAGGAGATGACCTTAAGAAAGAGAATGTGACAAGTCTTGGGGACAGAGGTCCTGCAAAATGGAGGTCAGAGAGATGAAAGCTGACAGCGCCCATCCAGGCCAGGCTGGAGAGCTGGGCACTGAGTGATGTGAGCAGTCGAGCAGTCAGTCAGCAGGGAGGGCCACGGGGTCTCATCACAGCTGGGGAGACATGTCCTTCAATATCAGTCATGCATCCCTGGGTCGTATCCTGTGCTTCCTATGTGATGACAGATTAACGGTTGTACTGGGGGAGAGAATGTGTGGGTGGCAATTGAGAACTGCAGGGACTGGGATGGGAACCAAAGCATTGGGGAGCTGGCTCATACATCAGTCTAAATAAGCTGAGAAGTATCAACTATTCCCCTCTAGATGGTTACCCGTGGGCACTATGCACCATGGACAGTTCCATTCCTGGTTTCTGGTCTTTCCTGTTAGTACAATCCTGTGTGCCAATTCCCTTGTAGCTATGGTCATCTCAGGTCACAGTCTGAGACAATACAATGTAGGTCAAAGTCTTTGGGGATAGTTGTTCTTTTCCCCTAGAGGATAATAAAGACTACATCTTGCTAGAGAAGGTGATAGTGGCCGGGTATGGTGGTGCATGCCTTTAAGTCTAGCACAGGGAGACAAAGACTGGTGAATCTCTGATTTCTGAGTTCAAGGCCAGTTTAGTCTATATAGATAGTTCTAGAACCACACAGAGCAGAGCAGAACGTGGATGAGAAGACTGGAAGCGAAGCAGTCATTTTTGTGACAATGATAAAAGCCATACAAAGGATGCCAGCGGAAGAAGATAAGTGAGGTCTGGTTCCCTGATTGTAGAGCAGCTGCCTCAGCCCTGAAACATTGTAGCAAACTGGGCTCTTATCTCTGCCATCCAGAGCAGGCAGGGCTTTCTATTTTTGCAACAGAGCATATTATTCATGCACACAGGTACCACATGGAGTTTTTCAGCTAGCAAAGCTGAGAACGAGAACACAGAAGGTGGCTAACTCATAGGAATGTATCCACGGGGTTCTCTGATGGCCATCTGTGGGGACATGTTTCCATTCTCTTCTGGTTGTGAATATAGCTTGTGTACTTTGTGAAAATTGAGACAGAGAAAATGAAATTTAAAGAACAAAGAAAAATTTCACAAAGCCATTTATCTGGGACAAGCTATTCCTGCAAGGTGGTGAATGGCCTCAGAGGAGTGTGGCTCAGACAGGTGATGTTTTCCCCACATAAATGGGATTGCATTTTTGGGCATTGCTATTCACTCAGCAATTTATTGTGGCCCCTTTGCAGTGATACTGTCAAGGGAACTCATTCTGTCATCAGATCTCACTAGGTCTGCATTACTAATCAATACCATTATTTCATTGGGTATAAGGGCCAATGGTGTTAAAATGGCAGTCAGCGTCTCAGTTTTGTTAATGGGCATAGGGCTGATGGGAGGTTGTGGGAAACACCTTGGAGAGCTTTGTGAGTCTTGCCTATCAGGCCAACCCCAGACATGACATTGCTGGCTCAGGGAGAGGCATATGTGTAAGGTCTCCCACATGTACCAGCCTGTCCTGTTCCCTGCTGTGTGTGCCTGTATCCTGAACGGTGGGTGTTTCCGGAAACTGTGTCATCTTGACGATCTGGCCTTCCACAAGTCCAGTTTTCTGGTCCCAAATGGATTCTGACGTCACTCGGCAGGGTTCTGTTGCCACTCTCCTCTAATTCACTCGCCAGAAAGAAACTCTAGTTCTACTGCCCTCCCTCCTTTTCTCCTTTCCACAGGGCCTTGCTTTATTTCCCAAGCTGGTCTAAAACTTGTGATCCTCCTGCCTCAGCCTCCCAAGTGCCAGGATTGTAGGCATGTACCACCATACTCTGCATTTTTTTAAAAGATAGGCTGTCTTGTAGCCTAGGCTGATTTTGAACTCACTGTGTAACTGAGGGTGGCTTTGAACTCCTGATCCTCCTGCGTTTATCTCCTGAATTCAGAAGAACTTCCTGCCTTCCAGGCAAGCACTCTGCTGCCTGAGCCATGGTTATCACATTCATCCAGCATCACATGCTTTATGTTCACAAGTCTACCTTTCCGGAACCACACGCAAGGTCGGCTTTATTCTTTGTGTATTCAAACACGGCTTCCTGTTTGGGCTTTGACTAAGGCAGACTGCAAAAGGCCCAGTTCTCTAAGAGAAACAGCAGAATGGTTTTTTTTTTTTTTTTTTTTTTTTTTTTTTTTTTTTTTTTTAAAAAAAACAAGTTCCTTTTACTTTCCAACCAAGCTGCATGTACCGGACTTCCACAAGTGCTCTTCCAGACATCCACCTCCCTGTAGAGAACATTCTGGAAAGCTGAGCCCCTCTAGCCAGTTCCCGCCCGGCCCCCAGCATCACAGAGGTGTTGCCTGTGGGAAACTGGTGTCACACAGCCTCTTCTGTGCTCTTTTGGGGTATGTTAGCTGTGCCCCTTCTTTCTACCTAACTTGATTGGCAGTGAGAACAATGGATTTCAATGTCTCTGCTCTCATTAGGGGCACTGTAGCTGCTCCCTTGGCTCTCCAGCAGAGAGGCTGTGAGGGAGCTGGCTGTAAAGTTCTCCGCAGCAACAATGGGAGCCAGCAGAACAAAGAACATCCTGTGCCTTGTTCTTGTCACTGGGACCAAACCACATTAAGTATCTTTTGGGAGCAGGACATCCTAAGCCTTGGGGGACCAGGTTCTCTTAGTGATGGGTTTCAAAAGCCATGTATGGACAGGTGAGACTCAACATTTAATTAGCCCATGCCTGAGAACACTGCCAGCTCACCACTTTGAAGTTTCCCTGAGGTACCTGCATGCCAGCCCTCCCCCACAAGAAGAAAGGGAAGGTTGACTAAATCTTCCCACATCCTCTGGTGCGAGACACACTGCCCCTTTGAAAGGCAAATTCTTCCATTTCCCTCTGCAGTGAAGGCCAGCCTGCTCCCGTTCAATCTCCCTTACTAGGGGAGCCTGCTTGACCTCCAGCCCAGCCCTCCTCCATTGTTCCCAACAACTCTGCCCCCTCTCTTTCCCAAAAGTTATCGCTACCTGTATCCTTCTGCCCTTGACATTCCCAGCTACACCCACAAAATTAGAGCCTCTGTGGGCTTCTAGGGCGACATTCCCTTCTCTGAACCCTGCTGTCAGCCTCCCTTGTGGGTTCTGCAGGGTGGTTCCCTCCAGGTTCACCCATGTTGAGGGTGGTTCTGTCTCTAGTTTAAGAGCTTGGTTACCTGTATGACTCCAAGACATCTTTGTGAGGATACATGCCTTACCCCATGGCACATAACAGTGTGTGCGTGCCCATGTGTGCCCACATGTACACACACACACACACACACACACACACACACACACACACACTCACATGTGCAGGGTTTTCCTGAGGATAAGCATCGGATTGCCATGGCTCTTTTTTCTAACTGTGTGGGCCTCTACACTATTTGAAAAGAGCAAATGTCCACTCACCCCAGGACCTCAGTGCTTTGAGGCTGCTCTTCCTGCAGGTTCCCTGGCTAAATTAAACCTCAGGACCCAACTACACAAAGGAGTAGCCCATGTGTTTACCGTCAGCATTTCCCCTTGGCCTCTACCACCACTTAACTGAGCTGTGGAAGTCTCTAAACCTTTACCTCCAGGTCTATACCAGCCGCCCCTCTCTCTACTGTATTCATTTCTTTATTGTCTGTCTCTACAAACTAAGTCTTCTCTTAGTTGACAGGAATTTTGTCTTTCTAGTAGGGCCCAATAGTTAGCTGCTGACTCAGCAGATCCTTCTGGCGTGCCACAGGAGCAAATGTGCCGGTCAAGGCTGTTAGTCGCAGAGTATCTCCAACCAAGATAAAGGGAAAAATGATTTATTCAGGGAATTGCATAGATTGCAGAGTCAGGAAGCTGGAAAGAAGCAGATTCAAGCTGCAGCTTCCAGAAATGTCTGCCAGCATAGCTGGCTCTAGCTTCTGCTGCAACCAGGAGTCTGCTAACACAGTCATAGGCTGCAAAGGTGTGCTCAGTCTGTTCTATCACCAAAGGTGTGCTGAGCCTGTTACCATCCACCCTGGCAGCTTTGCACTTTTCTGCTTCCCCAAGGAACTCGAGTCCAAACCTAGGTATTGTGAGGGTGTGCCTGGAGCAGAGCCGGAATCCGGTGCCTGTTCTGTAGTGACGAGGTTTGGCACTGGTCTCCGCCACCATTTGGTTATTGGAAAGACAATATTCATACCACTGTCTGAGTCTAGACTCTGTGGCTGAAACGTTATACCAGAGACTGGGTGATTTACAGTGAGCAGAAGTATTTGGGCTCACGGTTTTGGAGACTGGGAAGTCGAAGAGCACAGCACAGACATCGGATTGGATTAGCTTCTGTTGAGACCTCAAGCTGCTGCAGCTGTGGTAGGAAGCTGAGTGGGTGGCACCAATTATGTGGGAGTGTCATATATCAATCTGTTGATTTCATTGGTTAAAGCAATAAAGAAACTCCTTGGCCCTGATAGGTTAAAAGATAGGTGGGAGGAGTAAACAGAATAAGATGCTGGGAGGAAGAGGAGGTGAGGTCAGACCCGACAGCTCTGCTCTCTGGAGCAGAGACGCCATGTTCAGCTCTCCCAGGCAGCTCCGACTCAGGATGGACATAGGCTAGAATCTTCCCCGTAAGCGCACCTTGGGGTGCTACAAACAATTATTAGAAATGGGCTAGTTCAGGTGCGAGAGTTAGCCGAGAAGAGGCTAGATAGAAATGGGCGAAGCAGTGTTTAAATGAATACAGTTTGTGTGTTGTTATTTTGGGCATAAGCTAGCAGGCAGCCAGGGTGCTGGGGACGCAACCCCGCTGCTGCTCTTATATCAACAAATGGCTGCCCAATGTGAGGATAACTGAATCCACAAAAAGCCTGAGAAAGCTTGGGAAAGAATGGAGTGAAGCATGTTTTCTTGGTAGCAGAAATTTCTTGGGTCTGCTCCGCTTGCTAGAGGCAAGCAAGCGCTCTCATCTAAGAGAGGCTTCCTGACTCAGCTTCAGCTGCAAAACCCTGCAGCTCATTAAGAGGTCCTGCCAC
>NW_026068098.1:0-7727 GCF_014885135.2 Alexandromys fortis | reverse complement strand
ATGGGCCTGTAGGCCAAAGATGGATGCCCCAACGGTACAGAGGAACTTTGGGTGACTGTCCAGGCAGCGAGATGTCTCTGTCATTTCTAGAGTTTGAAATTTCCTTATTTCTTGTTTGCTTAGGTAATATTGTATCTTTCTGAGCTCTTTTATGGAGTTAAGAATAGTTAGCTATAGTTATAGTTTTCCTTAGTTATGATATAGATTATTGTAATTTTTACTTGATAACTGTTTTGTTATATGTAATTTTGCTCCGTTAAGGTTAAAGCCTTCTTTTTTTGTTTAAACAGAAAAAGGGGAAGTGATGTGGGAGTGTCATATATCAATCTGTTGATTTCATTGGTTAAAGCAATAAAGAAACTCCTTGGCCCTGATAGGTTAAAAGATAGGTGGGAGGAGTAAACAGAATAGGATGCTGGAAAGAAGAGGAAGTGAGGTCAGACCTGACAGCTCTGCTCTCTGGAGCAGAGACGCCATGCTCAGCTCTCCCGGGTAGACTCGACAGCTCTGCTCTTTGAGCCACCACGTGGTTGCTGGGAATTGAACTCAGGACCTTTGGAAGAGCAAGCAATGCTCTTAACCTCTGAGCCATCTCTCCAGCCCTCCCCCCCTTTTTTTCAGCTCTGCTCTTTGGAGCAGAGACGCCAAGCTCTGCTCTCCCAGGCAGCTCCAACCCAGGATGGATGTAGGCTAGAATCTTCCCCGTAAGCGCACCTTGGGGTGCTACAAACAATTATTAGAAATGGGCTAGTTCAGGTGCGAGAGTTAGCCGAGAAGAGGCTAGATAGAAATGGGCCAAGCAGTGTTTTAATGAATACAGTTTGTGTGTTGTTATTTCGGGCATAAGCTAGCAGGTGGCCGGGGTGCTGGGGACGCAGCCCCGCTGCTCTTATTTCAACACACCAAAGGGACAAGAGCATCTTCCAGCTGTCACTCTCCTGGAGACAAACCCAGCCCTTTGAGAGCAGTAACTCACTCACTAGAGCAACCAGGTCACAGTGGTTTCCTAAAGCCCCTCCCCACCCCCCAAACCATCATAGTGTCCATCAACTTTCTGCTTCAGTTTTGGAGGGGTAAAGCTGTCATATATAAGATGGGACAAGCCGGGCGGTGGTGGCGCACACCTTTAATCCCAGCACTCGGAGGCAGAAGCAGGCGGATCTCTGGGAGTTCGAGGCCAGCCTGGTCTACAGGAGCTAGTTCCAGGACAGGCACCAAAGCTACAGAGAAACCCTGTCTCGAAAAACAAACAAACAAACAAACAAACAAACAAAAACAAAACAAAAAAAGATGGGACATCTGTGAAGCTATGTGTGAAAGATTTGTGGAGGAGCCTTTAATGACAGCTGCCTATTATACATGCTTATCTATCTAGATAACTCTGAGGGCATTCAAGAACTTTGATGTAGTTTTTGTTTTCTGGGTAGCGTGCTTGTTTGAGCAGCTTTGTGGGCACTTGTCTCCCTGGCCTCTTTTCCTGTGGCGTGCCCTGTCCTTCACCCTCTCTTTCCTCCTTTTCCTTTTCTTTGTGTTCTGTTGATGCCTAGTCAGGGGTGATAGATGGTAGATAATTCTCCTGCCTCAGCCTCATGACCGATGGTGTCACAGATGTGTGCTCCACACCTGACACTGAACGGAAAGTGTGAATTGTGATAATGTGCAAACATTTGAGCCTCACCCAAATTCAGCTCCATGCATCAGATAGGTCGTTCTATGTTTCTGTCAGCTGAATGGTTATCTTTCGCACAGAGGTCCTTAACTCTCCTGGACCCCGCCAGCGCATGTGGTGTAGCTAGCTCCTTTCTTCCCACATGAAGAGCATAGTTTCCCCAGCAACCATTTGCTATACATTTTGTCCTCCTAGACTGACTTATGAGGCTTTTCCTGTTGGAATCCATGTTCCTGGACACACACAGGCCATATGTCCAAGCTCTTTGTGCTGACCTGTGGTGCAAGCGATGTAGGCTCTTGTGACTGGGACTCTGGGAGTCTCTGATGTTCCGATGAGAAAAGTTCTTCTTTCTCTCTCTGATGATCAAGGTAGTCATGTGGAAACTTTCATTCATCTTTACAAATTTGGGAATAAATACATTTACCAAGTTCCAGATTCTTCTGCTTCTGCCTTCCAGTGCCAGGATTATACACATGTGCCACTAGGCCTAGTTGGAAATGATATTTTTATAACAGCCCCGTATAACAGCGTGGGTTATTCAATTCCTTTAGAGTTCTTTATCACCGTTAGTAGAGGGTAATAGGATCTTTCATAGACACTGGCTCTATCTTATTATTTGCTGCCATTAAGAATGAGATATTTTAAAAACATTTATATTATTTTAGAACACACACACAACACATATGTTTTGCCTGCGTTTATGTCTGTGTACCATATGTGTTGCGGATACTAATAGATGTCAGAGGAGGATATTGGTTTCCCTGGAACTGGAGTTATAGACAGCTGTGGGCCAACATGTCGGTGCTGGGAACTGAACCTGGGTCTTCCATGAGAACTGCAAGTGCCCTTTACTGCTAAGACATCTCTCTAGACCTGTTTATGTTTAATATGTATGAGTATTTTGTCTGTGTGCATGTATATACACCATGTGCATGCCTGGACCCTGCGAAGGCCAGAAGAGGGTGTGGAATCTTCTGGAACTAGAGTTAGGATGGCTGAGAGCCTCCATGTGAGTGCTGGGAATGGAACCCAGGTCCTCTGCAAAAGCTGCAAGTGCCCGTAATGTCCGCCAACTCTCCCTTTCTCTTTAGAGTTACGAATGGCTAGTGTGTGAGGAGAAAGTGCTTCTGATTTTATAAGTCGATGTTACATATATGCAGCCACCTTCTTGTGAATTTTATTAGTTCAAATTTCTGTGCAGATTTCCACATTGTCCACACGCGACAGTTTAAATCCCTTGCCTTGAATTCCTAGACCTCTAGTTTCTTTTTCTTGCTGTGTAACGCTGACCCCCATCTCTGGCTCTTTGCTATGTAGCGGCAATGCTCGTAGGCATCTTTATTCTGTTGCCAATCTTTTAATTATTTTTGGTGCTGAGGCTGGAACCCAGGGCTTCACACAGGCTGAGCATGAATTCCACCACTAAGCTATACTTGAAGTCCAAATGCTGCCAATGGCGGTTTTCATTTTTTTATTCTGAAATGGGGTCTCGCAGTTGTGAGACGTCCAGAGTAGCGGGGACAAGGGCTGAGTTATTCTGTTGTTCTCTGTGCTGGGAAGGGCTGCTCTTCTCCCAGGCCCCAGCCCACAGGGAGCAGGTACTTCAATACTGGAACAGCACTGTAGCCACAAACACTGATGTTTAGCAAAGAGGTCGCTATAGGAAGCTCCTTCTACCATTTAGGAAGGTCAGTCAAGGCAGATAGAAATGGTGCCTCTGTACTGTGGCGTTGCTCCGTGGCTAGGCAGTCACCTAGGCTTACCTGTGGCACACCTGTGCACGTTGGAGGGTGGCAGGTGGCGCATTCGCAATGTTTTGGAGTTTGAATGGGACCTGTGCCCTACTAGCTGTATGACCATGAATAAGTTATCCGATATCCTTAACCCTTGATGCCCTTGCTTATCTGCAAAACATGGAAAGTGGCGGTCCCCAGGGAAGCCACCTGTGGGTTAAGTGACACAGCCCACAGAACAAGCACATAGCAGGACAGTAACTGTCAGCTGTGTCCTCAGCAGTGCGGGAAAGCAGGCCTTCCTCAGAGTCTCTAAGGCCACAAGAGGTGCTCAGGCGAGGGGCGAAGAGAATGTTATATGCGGATGAAGCCAAGATTTATTTTAACATGTTTTAAAGCTTGGAAAATGAGAGACTGAAGGGAGATAAATGAAGATGAGGATTCTTAGTAAAGTTTTTTTTAAAAGGTCTCTTTTATCATTTTTCTGTGTTTCCAAATTTTCCTGCAATGAATGTATTACTTTCATACATCTTTAAGTTTTATAGTAACAAAAATCTCAGCGTGACTCATCAGGGACAAGGCTGCCAAGTGTCTGACTGTGGTGGTAGAAATGTGTGCCCCTAAACGGGCCTGTGTGTCTGGCACAAGCCTGGCCCCTCGGGATCAGTGTTCTGTTTATTTCTGGGCACGGGTAGCCATGGGGATCTTAAGTGCCACAGTGGAACATGGCCAGTATGTGAAGGCCACAGAACCAAAGGGAAGCCGGCTGAGAAAGTGGGGGGGGGGTGAGTGGAAGAGGGAGCCACAGCACAGAGGAGAGTGGAAGAAGAGAAGCAGGGATGGAGAGCTAGAGAGAGCAAGTCTGCCACAAAGACAGGGTTTGGTAGAGATTGAGATGAGACGGTGAGACAAATGGGAAGGGAGAAGACAGAGAGGCAGACACCAGAGTCAAGGTAGAGAAAGGCAGGGAAGAAGGGCACATGGGGAAATAGAAATAGATGAGAGACACCTAGATACCCACAGAGAGATAAAGAGTAGAGCGGGTGGGGCAGGGTCGGGGGAAGAGGGAGGAGGGAGGCGAATAGCTGCGGGGAGAGGCCTTGACTGTGCTTCTGCTCTGTGCCTGCCGCAGTGTCCGGACTCAACCTTCCTGCTCAGTAACGGGATTCAAACATGAAGCTGGCATACTTACAGATTCATTCCATCCACTGTCCCATGGTCCAGGACCCTAGGTGAGCCACAGGGCCTTCCAGGCCAGAGTACCTCTCTTTGGGCTGTGAGCTGCAGTGTCTTGGATGCTCCTAGCAAGGAGACAGATCCCATACCCAGATGCAGATGTAACCAATCTGCACTGGCTGAAGGTGGGTGGAGGCCCCGCCCCTCCTGAGAGGCTCCGCCCCAGCCCTGCCTATATCCCATTGGACCCTAGCCCTTTGGCAGGGTACTGGGGTCTGATCCTTCGTCGCTGGGTCATGCCCTCAAGTCTTCCTCCCAGCTCTTGTTTCATAACCTTACTCAGGCTGCTTTTTCAATCACATCCACCAAAAGCTACCAAGTAACAGAGTTACTGAGCCTCGGGTGAGCAGGGGGTAAATGAGGCTTTAGGTAAAAGGGGCCCAGGGACACCCTCCAAGATGTAACCTCTGCTGCATGTCCCTGGCCTTGTAACTGTCACAGAGTTCCAAGTGTCTCTAAACCTGAGATCCCTCAGCTCGTGGAGTCTAAGAGCCAGGGGCACCCTCTCTGTCCAAAATGACTCCTGGACACAGGAGCAGGATAGGAAGCCAGCCGTTCCTCGGGGATTTCTGTGTCCAGGAATGGAGGATGAGACACTGGGAAACCAAAATGAATCACAGAGATTGCAGTCTTGGAGGGAGGAGTGGACAGGATAGCCTTGGAAAAGAAGAGAGAAGCCGGCATGCCCAGGAGGGTTACAAGAATCACAGAGCCCCCCCCCCCCACCTCCCCATCACAGAGCTACACTCAGCCTCTCGGGGAGGCACACAGGGACTGAGAAAAATGTTTGTGACTTAGAGAATTCGGGATGGTGGAAGTGAAGATGTGAATGGTTCTGGCCTTGGGGTGGGGACTCTATGGAGAAGGACAGCTGACAGCTGCTATGTCCCCCACAGGCTCTTGAATGAGATCTTTGCTCCCAGACTAATGAAGCCGATTTGGGAGGCCATAGGACTTTTAAAAGAGGGTCCTCAGCTGGCAAAAGTAGGGGATGATGCTTTGAGGGCTGTCCCCAAACCCTGGTTCAGCCCCAGCCGCCAGACCCCAGCCGCTTTCCACTCTCTGCTCTGCAGGCATATCTTGCCACGTGCTCCTTCTGCCATTGGCAGGTCTGAGATTGGAGGGCGTGGACTGAGAGCTCCCAGTTCTCCTGCCCCTGAACACGCATGGGACAGAGACAGATGGGAAGCGGCAGGAAAGGGGGTAGCTTAGGAAAATGAGCTCCGAGGTGGTTCAGAGTGGGACCAGGACCAGGTCCAAGAGAACAGAGGGGCCTCTGAGGGGTCACTTACTTAGTAGCCCCCTCTGTGTGTACAGGCACTCCATTTTCTCACACAACAAAACCAGGGGCCACAGGTTTCCAGTCTTCCCTCCACAACGTCCCTAAAACAGCAACACCAACAGTGACCAAGTGTTCAAACCTAGGAGCCTGTGGGGGGTACTACACATTTAAGCCACAGGAGGCAGGAACTTGTAGTATTTGGGGATTCCTGAATAGCACAGAAATGTATCGGATATTGTGAGATGGCCCTTGACTTTTTGGGGGTGAGGGGTGGAGTGCTATGTTTGGAATCTGAAATGTCCCCCCTCTCCAGGTTCATTCTTTGGCCTTGGCTTTCCCGTTAGAGGTGTTGTTTCAGAAGGTTTCGGGCTTTGGGAAGGCGGGGCCTAGATAGCAGAGAAAGGTCACAGGGATGCTTCCTGTTGGTCACCTAGTTGCCCTACACGGGGCAACTGAGGACCCAGACCTCTGAAACCACAGTGGTGCAAACAGAACTAACCCGTGGATTAAAGAAACCACGCTGGGCTGGGAAGACGGCTCAGCCAGTAAAAGGCTGAGGCCTTGAGTTTTATCCCCTGGTCCCCGTGGCGGGAGGAGAGAACTGAAGCTGTTGGTTGTCTTCTGACTCCGCCGTGCACCATCCCCTGAGATAAACAAACAACCCAGGGCAGGCGTGCGAGGTCAGAGAACAACTCCCGTGAGCTCAGGGATTGGACTCAGGTCTTCAGGATTGGCCGCACGCGTCTTTCTTTATTGAGCCATCTCACTGGCCTGAATATAGGCCCTGATGGGGCAAATCAGCTCCTGAAAAGGCCAGGGCAGGGAGAACCAGGCAGTGGCATCAGGCCATGCGCACCAGTAACTGACGCGGGGAGCAGCCGTTGCGACCAGGTTCTGTTGCAGGACCAGAACAGATTTTATACTCATGGGTCTCAGGATGGGATGACTGTGGCTTTAAAAAGCCGAGCTTCAGCAGAACCTGCAGCAGCTGTGGGCACAGGCCAACAGCTCTCTGGGTTTGTGGAGAATGGGCAGAGACATAAGCATATAAGAATCAGATATTTCGCCTGTGTTCTGCTCCCCCTCCCTCCCCATTCTGGTGGTGAAAGCACGTGATCAAGCGCGACATCACGGGGGGGGGGGGGTGCTCGATTTTATGATGAAGGATCGTGAATGTGCACTAAAAGCCCCAAGCATCAGCCGCTGCCACAGGCTGCGGTAGGCTAATGGGGCTGTGGCTTTTGAGGGTCATGTGGGAGCCAGTGCCTGTGCAGCAAGGCTTTTTAGGAGCATGTAAGGACAAGTCCTATCCTGTCACGAGCCATTTCCCCCCTAAAAATCATTATAGGAACCATCACCTTGGGGATTCTGCAGAGAACCCCACACCCATAATTATGTTAAGAATTGTTCTATTGAGAACCTGCCACATACCCAATAAGCTGTTATCTGTTAGTGGAACCGCCTCACATTCCAGCTATCCACGGAACTAGGTGTGGCAACTTGTGACTTCTTGGCCTACCTGTCCGAACGTCCTGGCCTACGTGATGAACCTGAACCACCACGTGACCTGGAACACGCGGCAAGAATCTCGTTTCCCTACCCCCCAAGTCCTCATTCAGGGGCTATATAAACAGCAACCATGATCCTAATAAAGGGGGCTTTGACAAATCTGCTTGGCCTCCTTCTTCTGTCCTAGCTCATTCCCTTCCAGGTAGCGCCCCTTGGAGACCCTGGAATAACTGATTGCAGGGTGGGTTACAAACCCCTAGACTGAGTATCCCACCCAACGCAATCGACACTATCC
>NW_026068097.1:2688900-2698305 GCF_014885135.2 Alexandromys fortis | reverse complement strand
CTACATAGCAAGTATCATGACAGCCATCTGGGGTACTGAGCCTTTTTTGTTTTAATAAAAATTGAATGAATGGCTTAAAAATAAAAATTTCTGAAGGCCATGGAAGTTTTTTATTCACAAGAGAGGCTAGGTAACAGGGTGTCATAAAGGGGGATGGGGACGCATGGATCTTCCTGTTAAGGACAGACATTTCCAAATAAAGAAAATCAAATATAAGGTATTCATGAATGAACCTGAACCATAAGAAGCACTAAAAAAAAGTGTTTCAAGTTCAAGGGCAATGATAAAAGAGAATATATATATCCAAATATATCATTACATTTCAAATGAAAAAAGAAAAAAGAAAGAAAAGCAGAAAGCTACCTAGCTTCTCTGGGGTTGTGAATTATAGGCTGATTATCCTTTGTTTTACATCTAATATGAGTGAGAACATATTGTGTTTGTCTTTCTGGGTTTGGGTTACCACACTCAGGATTGTTTTTTCTAGTTTCATACAGTTGCTAGGTAACAAGGAAAACCCTAGAGAGATATACAGAGATCCCCCTGGGAAGGGCAAATAGACAAGATCTCCTGAGAAAATTGGGGGGGGGGTGTAAGGGAAGGGAAAGGGCAGAATGGGAGGGGAGAGGGGAACATGAAGAAAGGATGCCTGGTATGGGGGAAAGGACAGAGAGGGAGAGAAAGGAAAGTGATGTCTTGGTTGAGGGGGCTATTATGGGGTTAGCAAGAAACGTGGCACTAGAAAAATTCCCAGGAATCCACAAGGATAACCTAAGTCCCTAAGCAATAGTGGCGAAGGTACTTAAACTAGCCTTCCTCTGTAATCAGATTGATGACTATCTTAACTGTCATCATAGAAATTTCACCCAGCATCGGATAGAAGCAGAAGCAGAGATCCACAGCTAGCATTGGGCCAAGCACCCAGAGTCCAGTCAAAGAGAAGAAAGAGAACAAATATAAGCAAAAGGTTCACGACAGTGATGGGGATGCCCACTGAAACAGCTGACCTGAGCTAGTGGGAGCTCGATGACTTCGGACTGAGAGCGGGGAACCTGCATAGGCCCAAACTAGGCCCTCTGAATGTGGGTGACAGCTGTATGACTGGGGCAGACTGTAGGACCACTGACAATGGGACCAGAGTTTATCCCGAGGGAAACCTTGTTCAACCTAGATATAGGGAGGAGGGCCTTGATCCTGTCCCAAAGTGATGTGCCAGACTTTATTGATTCCCATGGGAAGCCTTATCTTCCCCTCTCTGAGGAATGGATTGGAGGGGGGTTAGATGGGTAGAAGATGGCAGCAGCAGAAGGAGGGGAAGAAGAGGGAACTGGGATTGGCATGTAAAATGAGAGAAAAAAATAAATAAATAGAAAACGAAAAATAGGGAAAAAAGAAAAGCACAAAGTATTTTATTGTTGGGTGGTACTACAGAAGATGAAACTTGTACTAATATCCACTTTGTTCTAGGAGAAATGTGCTACCTAAAAATATTTTTACATCATTACTTTGGCATAACTCACACAAGAAAAAAATTATTCTTCTCAATAAATAATTCCCTCAAAACTGTATAAGGTTTAAGTCCACAAACCCAAACACATACTGATAGTCAAGCAAAACTAAGTAACATAAAATAAGAAAATATTTACTAGGAATGAAACTTTAACTCTGGTTTCAAAATTATCTTCTGCATTGGAATATTAGAGATTTCCTGAAGGACAAGATGCACTTCTATCTCCTATAAACCAACAGTGTAATTAATAGACAGCATATTTGAGAATCAAACCATTATGTTTTTGCCAGTAATCAAAGATATCAAAAATCTGAGCTCATTTTCTTCTAGAGAATAGGTTTTTTTTATTTTTATTGAGCTCTACATTTATCTCTGCTCCCCTCCCTGCCTCTCCCCTTCCCTTCAAACCTCTTCCAAAGTCCCCATGCTCCCAATTTACTCAGGAGCTCTTGTCTTTTTATACTTCCCATGTAGAAAAGATCTATGCATGTGTCTCTTAGGGTCCTTATTATTTTTTGTCTTATTATTAATTATCTAGGTTCTCTGGAATTGTGATTTGTGGCCTGGTTTTCCTTGTTTTATGTTTAAAAACTACTTATGAGTGAGTACATGTGATAATTGTCTTTCTGGGTCTGGTTTACCTCACTCAAAATGATGTTTTCTAGCTCCATCCATTTTCCTGCAAAATTCAAGATGTCATTATTATTTCTGCTGCGCAGTACTCCTTCATAGTGTAAATGTACCACATTTTTCTTTTCCATTCTTCAGTCAAGGGGCATCTATGTTGTTTCCAGGTTCTGGCTATGACATACAATGTTGCTATGAACATCGTTGAGCACATGTCCTTGTGGCACGATTTGAGAATCCTTTGGATATATACCTAAAAGTGCTATTGCTGGTTCTTTTTTATTTCTTTTTTATTTATTTATTTATTTATTTATTAAAGATTTCTGTCTCTTCCCCACCGCCGCCTCCCATTTCCCTCCCCCTCCCCCAGTCAAGTCTCCCTCCCTCGTCAGCCCAAAGAGCAATCAGGGTTCCCTGCCCTGTGGGAAGTCCAAGGACCACCCACCTCCATCCAGGTCTAGTAAGGTGAGCATCCAAACTGCCTAGCCTCCCACAAAGCCAATGAAAGCCAGAAGGTCCTAGATAGAGGTACTTCAAAAACTAAGAGACCATGGATACAAACCCAAACTTCTATACCCAGCCAAGCTAGTGTTCACTATCAATGGAGAAAACAAGACATTCCAGGATATTGCTGGTTCTTGATGAAGGCTGTTTCCTAATTTTCTGAGAAATCGCCACACTGACATCCAAAGGGGCTGTATCAGCTTGCATTCCCACCAGCAATGCAGGAGTATTCCCTTTACCCCACATCCTCTCCAACATAAGTGGTCATCAGTGTTTTTGATCTTGGCCATTCTTACAGGTGAAAGATGGAATCTCAGAGTTGTTCTGATTTGCATTTCTCTGATGGCTAAGGATGTTAAGCATTTCCTTAAATGTCTTTCAGCCATTTTAGATTCCTCTGTTGAGAGTTCTCTGTTTAGAGCTGTACTCTATTTTTTTATTGGCTTATTTGTTCTTTTGATGACCGATTTCTTGAGTTCTTCGTATATTTTAGAGATCAGACCTCTGATGTGGGGTGGGTGAAGATCGTTTCCTGTTCTATAAGCTGTCATTTTGTCTTTTTGACCGTGTTCTTGGCTTTTCAGAAGCTTTTTCAGTTTCAGGAGGTCTGTGCTACCGGGGTTATATTTAGGAAGTGGTCTCCTGTTCCAATGCATTCAAGTGTACTTCCACTTAAGTCTTCTATGAGGTTCAGTGTGGCTGGCTTTATGTTGAGGTCTTTGATCTATTTGAACTTGAGTTTTGTGCATGGGGATAGATATGAATCTATTTTCATTCTACATGTTGATATCTAGTTATGCCAGCACCAATTGTTAAATATGCTTTTTTTCCCATTTGATAGTTTTTGCTTCTTTTGTCAAAAAACACAGCCCCAACCACACCTATTAAAGAGTAGTTTCTAAAAAGTAACACAAATAAAGACACTGTTTCAGTGAATATATTTGTTATGTGGCACTTCATTGCCACAGGAAAACACTGGTTGAGTTTTCCTAGAGTAATGCTTGATTAGATATCTTTCTGTGCACATAATGACCCATTTTCCATTTTCAGGGGCCAGGAGGTAGGGCTCCAATAAACCACAAACTATGTGTTAACCTACAGTTGTCATCATAGAATATGTTAAATTAACGTGGCTGTCTTTTGTGCTAAAGGCTTTTTCTCTCAATATACTGTTACAGGAGGAATGAAAAGAAGACATCTTTTGTGGAAGAACTTGCATTATGGTTTTGAAGGTGATATGTTGAGCAATACACCAATGAAGATTAATGGAAGTAAAAGTTACTTTGGGCTGTATAAAAGCCTTGTTACTTAGGCTCCTAAAAGCCTCCATACATTCTGAGAGCTAAAGGAGAAGCCTGCAGCAAAATGAAAGTAGACACCAAAACACAGGAAAGAAAATCACTCCAGAGAACCACCTTCCCCCGCCCAATTTGATTCTCTGACTTTCCTCCTTATTTTCCATAGCTAAAGAGTAAGTATCACGTGACTTACATGTTACAGAAAGCATAAATTTAAGAATCATAACTTAAACCTTACAACAGTCTTTGACCTGTTTTTATGGTTATCAGTTTACATTAATTTACATAATACCCTTTGGGGACTGGGGACTGAAATATTGGTTCAAGTTGGCCTTCCACTCATAACCCTAGTACCTTAGTCCCTAAATTCTGGGACTGCATACATAACATTATGTTCCCAGTTTACATAATAATCTTTGTCTAAGAAAATTTATGTATTTAAGTTTATAAGGTGTATGATCTCATCTATCTTTTCACAAAAAATCATAAATTATAATTCAAACTCCCTATTACAATAAGAAAAAACATTATTGACCCAAAGCTATATATTCTATGGTAAGATACATTATGACTTTTTAAATTTTTTAATTCTTACTGTTTGATTTGTGAGAGTCTGATATGGCATCATGTGAAAAACACAGGACAACTGTAGGGAGTCAGCTCTCTACTTCCACTATCTGGTTCTCTGAGACCAAACTCAAGTCATCAGGCTGGGCAGCAGATACCTTAACCCAGTGAGCCATCTTGCTGGCACACCTCATGTCTTTTAACATATACATTTTTCTTAAAACCAAAGTAACCTAGAAACAACCACATCGCATGCATTCATTTACTAAATAATTATTTGCAAAATAGTTGAGGAATATTTCATAGTTTACAGGCAAGAATCATGATCCTTGTTTCAAAGTATGGTCAATAAACCAATGCCTAATGTGTCATAAGGAGAAGAGGCACTAAATATCCATCTGTGAGCAACCCAGACAACAGGCAAAGAAGTGATGCCTCTGTGCAAGTTGTCCACAGCACTTAAAAGATCAAGCCTAAAAATCCAGAAAGTCATCTCTTATGGTTTAGTCTCTGAAAATATTATTTATGGATGGAAATTCTGATTAGCCTATACTCTAATTACAATACAAAAAAAAACAATTCCCTTAATGATATTTGATTAAAACATTAAAAGGAAGGCTGGGAATCGAATAAACTATCAATAGCTCTTGATTTTATTTTCAGTTTTGATATTGCACCTTCTATTTGACCTTTTACAACTTTTAAACTGCATTACTTCATTTGTCCATCTTTTCACAGTAATCACAAATCATGCTACAACCTTATTACAGAGTGAATCACACAACATTATGGAAACTGATGCATCATAGATAAATCCCAGCAGTGACTAAATAAAATAACTAATGCATTAAACATGTACTACAAATAAAGCAAATACATGTGAAATTAAATTACAAAAATTAGCAAAATTTCACAAAACTACTGTTCAGAGGAAATAAAATAAACCTAAAGATACAAACTTGAGTAAGAATTGTGGTTACAGAAGTCTTATTCAATTTAGTATCTTGTTTCCAACAGATATGCTGTATATAAAAGATTGATACTTCTTGGTAACTTTTCTTTGTTTAAACAGACTATAATTTTAACAGACCTGTATCTACTTATTAAAAGCAACTAACACATAAAAATATGTTTTGAATATATTAAGAGCCATTGAGTGAAGATGCAAACCTGGGATAAAATACAAAGAGTTACAGGCTTTGTTCAAGGCCAGTCTGGTCTACAGAGCTACTTCTTGGATGGATGGATGGATGGATGGATGGATGGATGGATGGATGGATGGATGGATGGATGGATAGATAGATAGATAGATAGATAGATAGATAGACAGACAGACAGACAGACAGACAGACAGGCAGGCAGGCAAGAAAGAAAGCAATAAGAAACAAAGAATAAATAAAAATTAAAAGGTCTTTTGAATCAACCACACTTGTGTAACTGCAAAATTACTTCTTTCATGTAAATTTACAACTGAAAGAAGTCAACTTGATATCCAAATTTATTAGTACAAAATGAAGCCTACTAAGAGAATATTTTCATTTTCTATTTCAACGGTGCCAGACACAGTTAAAAAGAATGGTGAGGGAAACAGAAGTGTAAATATCCAGGCTTACAGTTCCAGTTTGTGAAATACCCTAAGCAGACAGCTGATGAGCAGCTTCCTTTTTAATTAGAATCATTTCCTGATTAATTAGTCCCAGAACACTTAATAAAAGCCTCCTCTGTGCCACTGGGACCCAGAACTGATTCTCCTCATGGTAATAAACATCAACTCTTCATCAGGATTAAGGTCAGTTTATTTCTGCCTTAAATGGAAAAAGCTCTTTTCATGGAATTGACTTGGACATCCAAAGTCCAACTTCAAGACATGCATCTTCAGCTGCAGCACACAAAGGGAATGTGTGCATTATCTGGGAAAATCTTTCAAGAATTAATGTTGGGTTGTAATGTAACTCACTCAGAAAAATAAAATCTTAATTTTAAAAACTACATAGGAAAAGATCATCCCTTTTCAGATTTGGAGTTATGATTCTTGGGTTGGCTTAAGTTATTGAACCCAGGGTCTTCAAGGCACATGCCAGAAAAGCACTGCTACCACTCCCCATCGTCAGCCCTAAATCAGTCCTCTGAACACAGGCCCAGATACAGGAACTCAATAAAACTCACATTTTTCAAACATAATCAAATACTCTGTGATTTGGGATTCCCCTCTGTATGCTATGAATATGTTTTATTACCATTGGTTAGTAAAGAAACTGCTTCAGCCACTCGCAGGGCAGAATAAAGCCAGGCAGGAAATCCAAACATATATATATACACATACATACATACATACATACATACATACATACATACATACATACATACAAACATACATAGTACACGGGAGTCAAAGAGGTGCCATGTAGCTGCCAAAGGAGAAAGATGCCACTGGGATTTTCCAGTAAGCCACAGCCTCATGCTGATACACAGATTAATGAAAATGAGTTAATTTAAGATGTAAGAGCTAGGAACACACCTAAACTACTGGCCAAACAGTGTTGTAATTAATAAAGTTTCTGTGTGATTATTTGGGTCTAGGTGGCCAGGAAATTAATACTCAGTCTCCACTTATGACTCTGCAAACACTGAACTTTGAAACCCTTTATAGAAAAGAAAATCTGAAAGCCTTGTAAAGTTAGAAAGACAACAAACAATCATTATAAAATAAAAACTTATTTAGTAGAATACCTAAATATGAACTACACAGAATAATTAGTAGAAGCTTGTCATCTACAATCTCAGTTCTACTTTTACATACTAGACTAGAAAATTTTTAAGAGTCAAACGAAAACTGTTCCTTTTTTAACATCGGTTTTGCAGATACAAAGATAAAAGTGTCACGATGCTGTCTTCAAAAAATTAGTCATCTATTAAAAGATTAAGCAGTTTTCATAAACACGTCAAAGATCAGCTTCTTAAAGGGTAAAAGTGACTGAAATTCTGACACCAGTAGCAATTAATATTCTCTCTTAGGGAAGAAGTATGCATACCCATGACATTCTAACTCAAGAATAAAAAGTTCTGAACAATTTCTACCTTGTCTTTTGATCACTCAGAAATAAACACACTTATATGTAAAAATGGAAATCTACCATGTGCCTAATAGAAAGATTATTGATAAATAAGCTGTAGAACTAGATAACAAGCAGTAAATATAAAAGGGAAAGTAACTAAATCAAAAATACTAATAAGCACTTTTAAAGGGTTTTTACCTCTTTTATTTTTTGTGTTTTTGAGATTACAATATAATCTCATTTTACACTTCCCTTTGATCACTCCAAACTTCCCTATAGCCTCCTTGCTTCCTTTCAAATTCATGGCCAATCTTTTTCAATAATTGTTATTATATTTTATTTAGTGGAGCACATATTTTTGGATCAAAAGGTAACTGGCAAGAATCAGCTCTCTTTGAATTACGTATGACCCAAGGACCAATCTTAGGTTATTAGGCTTGACAGCAAGGACCTATACCAAATAAGCCACCTTACTGACCCAAGAATACTAATAAATTCTTACAGTATAAATGTTACTTAAAATTATGTATTGAATTTACTATAACATATGACTGCAACCAAACAAAACTAGATAAAGAACATATCAGTTAATTCAAAAGCCAGTTTGTGAAGCAAAAATTTAAAATATATAAAATAAATCATAACCAAATATAACATTTATATAGCATCTTTTTGAAAGAGCTCACAAAATTTCACAGAACATCTTTCAAAGTTTCAAATTTTGCTAAATTTATTTATCTTTTTTATTTTAATTCATTTTATTTTTCTCTTCATTGGAAAAAGGAAACAACATAAAAATAGTTATAAAGAGGGTCATATTGTAAAGTGTTTGTGTATATATGAACAATTATGTAATCAGTAAAAATGATTATAATGGGAAACACTGAACAAATTAAAAAGAAAATTTTTCTTTTTTAGAACTGTGTCAGGTTACAAAGAGTCAGGCTTTATTTTCAAATTTTCTACAAACTTTGTTCACTGTCTCTCTCTCCTGATTCTCCCCACCCTTCTTACCTGTCTTGTGTCATCCCACTTTCCATTTTCATGTCACTTCCACATTTTGTCTTCCCCATCTTTCTCAGCACTTTTGTTCCCCTCTGGTAGTCTCCTATCTAGTTTCCCAGAAAAAGTCAACTTTTCAGTGAGCAGTTGGACGTCAACCAATCAGCTATGCTCTATAACTTGGAAGTCTTCTATGAAACAACTCAAAAGTTTAAGTTTAAATCTGACTTCTCTCCAGAGGGGTCAAGGACACTGTGAGAACATGGCCCACAGAATCAATTGGCTGGGACTCATGAAGAGATCAGGGACCCTTAGGGGACTGAGCTAGGTCCTCTGAACATTTATTACGCTGAGTAGTTCAATGTTTTTGTGGGACTCCTAACAGTGGGAAAGGTGGCCGTCACTGACTTTTTTGCCTACTTATGGGAACTTTTTCCTCCTACTGGGTTGCCTTGTCTAGCCTTGATATGCCTGGTCTTATAGTACCATATTATGCTGTATTTTGTTGATGCCCCTGGGAAGCCTGCTCTTTTCTAAAGGGAGACAAAGGCAAAGTGAATCTGAGTTAGAGAGGAAGCTGGGGACAGGGAGTCTGGGGAGGGAAAGGAGAGGAAACTGTGGTCAAGAGAAGGTGAATTTGAAGGGCATCTAGGTTGTTTCCAGGTTCTGGCTATTACAAATAATGCTGCTATGAACATAGTTGAACAAATGCTTTTGTCATATGATAGGGCATCTCTTGGGTATATTCCCAAGAGTGGTATTGCTGGGTCCAAGGGTAGGTTGATCCCGAATTTCCTGAGAAACCGAAACACTGATTTCCAAAGTGGTTGCACAAGATTGC
>NW_026068097.1:2658791-2687115 GCF_014885135.2 Alexandromys fortis | reverse complement strand
GGGGGGGGGGGGGGGGGGGGGGGGGGAGGGGGAGGGAAATGGGAGGCTGGGAGGAGGCGGAAACTTTTTTTTCTTATTCTCAATAAAAAAAAGCAAACAGCAAAAAAAAAAGCAAAAAAAAATCCAATTCCTCTTTTCTGGATTTTTTTTTCTGCTGTGGCTTTGTTATTGTGTTATTAATAATGGAGTTTTATAGACACTGGGAGTTATTGCCAGTTTAATTGGCCCTAAATGGCCAATTAAATATTCTTTTGTGACATTACCTAGATATGACATCCACTTTCCGAGTTCTTCAGTATATGTATTAGCTCTAATACAAACCAACTGCTACTGAATTTTTTCTCCTTAAGAAAGAACAAGTTGGTCTATGAATAAAATATGTAGCTGGCCAGGTTCCTATCACAGACATTCTCTCCTCTGTTATCCCTGGTCCACTCAAGTAGTAAATTCACTTCATCCTTGGCATCCCACACAGACAAAACTCTAACCATAGGGAAAAAGGATAAGGAGCCAGGCATATTGAAGCATGCCTCCAATTTCAACTACTTTGGAGGCTAAAGTAGGAAAATGCCAAGTTTGAGACCAGCACAGAAAACAAAGTGAGATCGTTTTTTATAAAGAAATCAAAAATGGGAGAAGATGTTAATTTGGAATGCTTAGTACCATAGGTAGAAGCCCTACTATGACAAAAAAAAAAGGTAAATGGTAGAATGAAGGAAGGAAGAAAAGGAAAGAGTGAGAGAGCAGAAGAGAAGGAGAGAGAAAAGGAGGCTGCAACACAGATAGTTAATCATCATTTAGAATCACCATGGAAACTTATCTCTGGGTGTGGCCATGCATGTTTCCAGAGAAGCACTTAATATGTGGCCAACAGTTCATCATTTTATTTTGCACAATCCCAGTAGCAGCTATCATCATGCATAATCTACAAATACCAGAAGCTCAGAAGATCAAAAATTTGCTCCAATGAGGTGTGTGGCTCAGATTCAGTTCTATCAAACAATAAAATATAAATCACCCACCCACTGTGACAGTGGAACTGATCTATTGGGAGCTCACCAAGGCCAGCGGGACTGGGACTGAATAAGCATGGGATAAACCGGACTCCCTGAACGTGGAGGACAATGAAGGCTGATGAGAAGCCAAGGACAAGGGCACTAGGTTTCGATCCTAATACATGAACTGGCTTTGTGGGAGCCTAGCCTATTTGGATGCTCACCTTCCTGGTCCTGGATAGAAGTGGGAGAACCTTGGACTTCCTGCAGGGCAGGGAATCTGGACTGCTCTTCATTCTCAAGAGGGAGGGGGAATGGAGTTGGGAGGAGGGGTGGAGGGGTATGGGAGTGGAGGAAGGGAGCGATGTGTGCGAGGAGGGGGAGGGAAATGGGAAACGGGGAGGAGGCGGAATTTTTTTTTTTGCAACAACTAAAAAAAATAAAATAAACAAAACAAAAAAGAAAAAATAAAAAATAAATTCTTTAAACACAAAGTACCTATATGTTTATACACATGTACTTTTAGAACAAAATATTCATTTGGAAGTAAAAGATAAAAATTCAAGTGGTAGGAAAAAAGCTAATGATTGCCATTTCTGAAAGATTATTGTTAGCTGTGCTATGGTTTTAATGGTACGAATGTTACAGATTTGATCACTTTTACAAAAGCTGGAACCCGCAACCTAGTATTTCTTATTTTTCATAAGAACTAATTAGTGGATTTTATCAACTGTATCATATATGTCATATAATTACAGAACTGCACATACAATTCTGTAATAAGATGTAACATTCAAATTTCCCTAAAATATACAAAGCCTCCCCCACAACAAATGGCTCAGACTATGTGAAAACATGTCTACTACTCAGTGGTTCCTCATGCCAGCAATTAAGACTTCATCATCATTCCAAAAGCTTTGAATTCTATTTGTTTGTTTATATAGGGGCAAACGATAGACATCCTCTGAGATCGCCTCAAAAGTTATGAAGAATGCTAGTTAAGCAAGCAATAATGAAAGTCTCAGTAATAATGAGTTTCTGAAGAATGGTTTCAGGCAAGGGTGGTTAATAACTCTCAGGGAATTCCTCAGAGGCAGTGTTACCCTTGGCCCAGGCTGAAAATCACAGGCAGGAATGGCAAATCACATTCGACCATTATGAAAATCCAAGCTTATTCTCACAGACAACAGACACACCCATCTTGAAAGAAGCATAGAGTTAGGAGCTTCAGCTCTGTTCTACTGGTTCACATAGAAGGCTCACGCACACTTCACATGAGTACAGAACAGGCCTTCATTAATTACAAATCTTCATGAACATCTGCACATTAGGAAGAAGAGAGAGCCTGCTTTTTTCCTTGGCTTCTCATTTAACAATTAATTACTTATTTTTAAAGAATCTTTATACCAGACCAAAGGCAGTAAAGCTTGTTTAACAACATTAAATGATGTCTGTTACCTGAAGCCTAGACAACCACCTTAGGCTAGCGAACTCATGGATCTTGGAAGAGAACCTACAATACTACAGTACTAAATCTGCATAATTTATAACCACATTCTATATACATATCCCTATATCCACAGATGAGTTTGGTTCACTTGCCTCATAAAGAAAATTTCTCTTTGAAACAGATGGAGACCATCATACAGAAAACACAAACAATAAAAAAGAAGAGAAAAAGAGATCATGTGGTACCCAGTAGCAACTGATATATCTTCAATACAATTCTTGCACTTAATGTTCAATCATTATGGAAGAGGAAGGCAAAAAGATTGTAAGAGCCAGAGGGACAGGAAGTTTGCTGTGAGACTATGTGAGGCTGTACCTATGAAGTCTAATCAACACTGCTGCCAATAAGACCTGAATAACAATGACACCAACAGATGGAAACTAACAGTAACAGGAGAAAGCTCATGGAGTTCCCAATCATAAACATGCTTGGGAATGCTGAGTAAGAAATGGTCTTTCCCCGGGAAGAGTGAAGAGCCCCCCAATTAGCTATCCAATACCAAGCGGTCAGACCTAAGATCATATACACACAGGTGAGATTATATTACTGATTATTGTGTTTATGTATTTAGGAGTGTGTGTGACAGCAATTAAAGGAAGAGGCCATGAGAGAGGTCATGCATGGGAAGAGTTGGAAGGAAAAAAGAAAAGAGGCAAGTAATGTAATTATAATTTCCAAAACTTACTATGAATAAAAAAGTGTTAACGGTCTATAGCTTTTTAAACTTTTCAACCTAATAGGTTCAAATATGACTCCTATTTCTTAGATTGTAAAAATACAAATCACATCACTAGCCAGGCAGCAACTGGGAAGCAAAAAAAAAAAAAAAAAAAAAAAAAGGAGGAGGAGGAGGAGGAGGTGGAGGAGGAGGAGAAGGAGGAGGAGGAAGAGAAGCATGATTACTTGAGTTTGCATCCCCAGTGTCCATGTAAAAGGTTGAGCATAGCCATGTGTGCCTGAGATCCCAGGACTGGGGGGTGGAGATCAGAAGGGTCTGAAGACTTTACAGGAAAGCGGGTCTAGCCAAATTGGGTTACCATTCCTCAGCATGACTAAAAAGCAAGATGAGGAGGAAAGGGTTTATTTGGCTTACATTTAGGTATCACTGCTCAACACTGAAGATGTCAAAACAGAAACTTAAACAGGGCAGGAATCTTAAGGCAGGAGCTGATGCAGAAGCCATGGAGGAACACTAATTTGGAGCTTGTTCAGCCTACTCTCTAATAGACCTTAGGACCACTAGTTCATGGATGGGACCACCCATATGGGTTGGGACCTCCCAATAAATCACCAATCAAGAAAATGTTCTACAGGCTTATCTACAGCTTGATTTTATGAAAGAATTATCTCAACTGAGGATCCCTCCTCTCTAATGACTTAGTCTGTGCCAAGTTGGCATAAAACTTGTCAATACAATGAGAGACGCTGTTCAAAAATAAGGTGGAGAGCAATAGATAGGTTCCTAATGTCAATTTCTGACCTCTGCACATAACAAAGGGGAGTGCTAACCTGAATTTATACATATACAGCCCTCCCCAACGATCACACAAAGCTTCTTACATCTCCACACTTAGTAACCTGAACTGAGAAATTGTACATTTAAAACTTGTATAGAAAGCTACAGAGATTGTGGAATAAAATGGTAAAAGTACAAAGATGCATCAACTTCTGATTCATAAATTCTAATACTTAATGGGGCTGGAGAGATGGGTCAGTGGTTAAGAGCAGTAACTGTTCTTCTAGAGGACCTAGGTTCAAATCCCAGCACTAACACGGCAAAAAACAACTGTTTGAAACACCAGTTCCAGGAGATTCAACGCTCTCACAAAGACATATACACAGGCGAAACAACAATGAACAGAAAAAAAAATAACAAATTGTTTAAAAAGAATACTAAAAAAGTCTAGAAATATAGTTGGATTGTAGTCTCATTTATGGTGCCTTTCACTGTTATGCAGACACCACTAAGAGAAAGAAAGAACAAAGAAAAAAGAGAGGAAAGAGAGAGAAATAAAGTTGACTATCATAGGGAAAATAGGTAATATATTAGCCTAAATGCAGAACACACTTGATGGTAGGGGTTGAAAAGAATGATACACTTCTATTTGGATCTACCCATCTTTTTCAGATACAATAAAATGAAAACCATTAAAAATTATTTACAAAAAATTTTCAAATTACTGTGTCATAATATGCTAAAATATATTAAAATAATGACCTATATTGATGATTCTCCATATAGAGCTGCATAGAAAAAGAGAATGAGGAAGTCTTTAGGTATAGAATATAGATAAATGACTTTTAGGAAAGAGAGAGAAAGGGAGATATCAGATACTCTTAACAGATATGGTGTTTATTTGGGGAATGACAAAAATGATCTTGCAGTCCTCCTGGCTACCATAAAGTTATTCTAAAGAGATATACATCAGAATTTTCCCAGGAGCTGGGAGAAGGAAAAGACTAGGGCAGTGATGCAAGCCAGAGAGAAAACTTCCTGAGAGAGTGAGATCTCCCAGGAAGAAATGTCATACACTTCTAACAACTTTTCATACCACGTTACAAGAAAGAGAACCGAGTAAATGATAGGTCACTAATGGGCAAAACCATACCTTGACAGACTGCTTAGTTTAACTGTGGCTTCTCTGAACCCAAATTTCATGTCAGGACCCTGAAGATGGACTCTGGGAGGTCAATGAATTTATTCCTCCAGTGTGAATAAACTTTAAACAAAGGACACACTACTTCATTTTGCTAAATTGTATAAAACTTATGACACCAGCTACTAATCAAGGGTGACCACAAGTAGATTTTACTAACGTATATACACCTTAGACTTATGCATTCTATACAGGCTGCCATCCTTATATCTCTTTCAGGTTATGGCCCCAGATTACACTTTGTACAACGCAGGAGACCACGAGTCTGGCCACTTGGGCAGACAGGAGATTTATACAGCAAAGATATTATCATCATTTCTTAAATACACCAGTGTACTTCTCTTCAAATAGTTTCTACCATAGTTTATCTTGCCCACCTGACAAATTACACTTTTCCTGATAAAAGTACAAGGGATTTAATGGAAGACAAGAACTTAAAGATGTGTGGGATCCTGCACTGCCTCCCTGAGCTGTACTATAGAAGCATGTTGTTTAATTGGGGATGGGCCTAAAGGCTGGTTATAAGTCAGGACTGTCTCCTTTTGTTATAGGAATGCAGCCTAACCGGAGGTCAACCTGGGTGAACAACCATCAGCAAAAAATTTCTCCACAGCCTAAACTTAAATTATGATATGAAGTTTTAATTCCTACAGCTTCCACAAGCTTGGTTAGTACACCATGTATCCTTTTGTAAGTATACTGGAGACACTGCTCCCTTAGCTAAATTCAACTTAATATAACTTGATATTTTGTAAGCAAGTTTATCAGCAAAGTTTATAACAGCAATTTTATTAGTTCAAGTTTCTTCATCAGAACCTTAAAATAAAACCAAGATATAAAGTGTTTAAAACTATTATAGGCATTGTTTACCACTATCCTGCAAGTGTTCAGAACAGAATAAAATACTGACAGGATACCACTGACATAGTTTTAAAGATATTCAAGGTACTGATCAGTTACTGGAGCTTTGAAAAACATGATCCAATGTTTTTCAATGATCAGGAAAATATTAATAAAGAATATCCTACCTTTGTGATAAGAATTCGGTAACTATCCAGCATTGCCTGGTTGTCATGGCATTCTGCTAATAGCTGCCATACTTCTGCCCTTAATGCCTCAGGAACACCACTCTTTACCAAAGTGTGTAGCCCTTTCGGCCGGGTACCAAGGTTACTGTGCCTGAGGAAAGAAGAAAATAAATCTTTCACAATCCATGCCCTGAACTGCTCCTGTTATGGAAAGAATATTTATCAGTTTATTTAAAAGTACAATCCTGAATCAAAAGAAAATTGGCTGGGAGCACTAAACAAAAATAGTGCTTAAACCTCAATGAAATCATTATTTATTCCATCCTATATTTTGAAAAGCCATATTATACCATCTTTAGGCAAAGGTTTTTTTTCCACCGTATCATTTCTATTTTTTAATGGTTCTATGGTAATTACATATTAACATATGAATTTGGTTTTTGTTTATATCTAAGACATTACTACATAAAAAAGAACCATTTAAATCCCCTGACATGGTTGTACAGTAACTTGAGTGTGTTGCCAGAGAAAGAGTTGAGATATTGAAGCCTTTCAGACCTTGACAGTATACACGTCTTTATAGGCAGACTAAGCCTGGCCAAATGCAAAATGTGGGTCCTATGTTACAGGAATGCAAAGGAAAATTCAGTTTCTTACATTCCCCACATCTCGACCCAAAGATGATGTGGGAAGCTACATGTCCTGTTCACCTAATTTCAAACACTTTGTTTCAGTTTAAACTTAAGCACAAAGGACCATCTAGATTCAAAATACCCAAGGTGAACCTTATGCTAAGAAGAGTTCCTGTCAGTTCTGGATTTGTCTTGCTGGCCTCTTTGAACTACAAGCACTCCCTAAAATGAGGACTTAACTCTTTCCTAAAAACACTAAAACCTACACAAGTATATCTTGCTAGAGGGACTTCTTATGCTATCAGTCTTATCCTTTTATCAAGGGCTGTTTAGAATCAGAGCAAAGTCAAGCTGTTGTCTAAAGTCAATGATCACATAGTAGCTATGTTATCAAACTCAACAGCCAGCTGGTCAAAAAAATGAATACAGTTCCAGTCTCATGAATCCAAGTCCATTCTTCACCACCTTCCTAACCTAAGAGGTATAGTTCGGGCTTTTTGTGCTCAGACATTTCTCATTTGCTGCTCACTATGTCAAAAAGCTCACCCTGATGCAACCACCCAATTCCAAAATTTGATAATGTATCCCAATTTGAACTAACACACCAGGCTCTAATCTCAAGTTTTAAAACTGAAAAGTCATGGAATCCATATGTCTATTTTACATAATTGGTATCCCACATACTTCTCCAAATTATGCATACTCTTCTATCACCAGCCCAGACCCAAATTTTGGCATCTTCTTCTGAAAATGTGTTCAAAAGGTTTTTCCCCCTACATATTGTCATAATCTACATACTTTGAAGGAAATCATACTGTTCCAAACTTACATAATAAGTTAAAGTAAACTTATCACATCAGGATTTTGTGTAAATCATCACATTTATGGCCAATCTGCTTTCATTCAGCTAAATGTTTTTGCTGAGAGGATTGGAACAATTAAAGAAAAGAATCTGGTAAAATTGGTGGACTCAAATAAAAATGAAGTAAAAAGAGTTAGAACATAAAAGAATTAACATTATTAAAAAGGATACTTATGCCTGCTAAGGGACAGGATTCAAAATAGTATAAAGGCATTATGTTCTATACAAACTATTTTAACCTACTTTTAAACATGAAATAAATTTGGAAGAACATATGTAATGCATATATTTATGTATGTAATATATATGTATGAAGAAACTTTTTTAATTTTTAATTTTCATATTCTTTTAAATTGACTGCAATGATGCTAAATTCTTGTGTAAATATTAATTACATAAATAATCATTTGTATAATTGTACTCACGCATATTATTTATATAATTATAAAATATATAATTAAAATTAGCTTTAATTAAAGTACCTTTATATATTTAAATAAAATTAATTTTAATTAGCTGGGGCAAACATGTTTAATGCATTCCACAAAATATGACACAAAGAAAAGTACTAATTATGCTTGAGAAGAAGAACTGAATAAACTATTTGATGCCTGGAACTTCCTAGAAGCTCTTTTCATCATTATCCAACTGAATCTAAGATTACTTCAAAATATGCCATAAGAGAACAAGGATTATTTATAAAATTATGTCTTTCATAATTCAATGTATGACACTGACTATACTTTTGTTTCAAAAAAGGTATAGCTTGAAGTTAGTTGAATTTATGGATTCTATATGTAAGAAACTAAGCTAATTAAAAGCAACAGTTTGAGTCCAAAAATGTCTAAGTACATTTCCTTGAAGCTGAAGGAAATACTGTAAATTACTAATTATATAATATATAAAGTTACAGAAGAGAGATTCAAAGTAATTAGATAAGCAAACCATGATCTCTAACAATTAAAAAAGGTACCTACAAGTAAACTCATGCTTGACTGGTTTCTCAAGAAAGCCCTCTAACGTCTCTGAGTGATGATTCAGCAGTGTGATTTTTCAGAAGTCCTGCATACTCACTATCTACTTCTTCCCCACATACATTTTCCAATTCGGTTCAGCAGAGCTGCTCTGTCCCTTCCCAACATCTTCCCATGTCACTAAGCTCAATGGGTATTTTCAAGCCCTCCAGTGTTGACTATTCATTTTCTTGACCTTTCACTGTTTCCCTAGAAATCAATGATAAAACCTCCAGTCATATCCACCAATGATTGCTTCTCTACTCTTGTCACCAGTAATCTAATTCTGTTGCTGTCTTGTTTACATGCATTATTATTCCATGTCTTTGGTGTACCTGGGGTTCAACAGCACCCTAAAATCAGTCATGTCCTCATTCTTCTCTCAAAATCTGATTGTTTTCCAAGATTACCTCAACTTCAGTGATTACCACCATAATCTATCCACACTAAAAATCCAGTTGGTACTGTTGATAACACTCCATCCCACAGCTCATCCCTAGCCCATTATCACACCTAACAAATCATATTTTCTTACCCTCTAACAAACCCATGAACTTTACTCACTATCATCACCAATTTTTCTCTACCCTACACTTCTGCAAAAGCCTCCTAATATACATTCATTCTTTACAATACTTCCAGCATTGTAGGCCAAATTAAAAAAAACAATAAGCTGAATTAAACAATCTGTTAGAACAGACTCTGTATAATGATTTACCCAGAATTTTGAAACTTGAGGTCATACATATAAATATACTCATTTATACATATGATACACATATATATTAAGGTTACTAGTCAACAGTCAAAAAACATTTCTGCTGTATTAAATAATTCAATTCAATCAACATTCTACTGCTACCTGATCCTCAGGCATTTGTTTGGTGAAGTATAATAAAAATCTTTTTTTCTCGGCCATTAAAACTCTAAGACACTCTTTATCTTACAGGCTGATATTTCTAGAAAACTGGGTCGCTTATAATATTATAAATTAACATTCTTACTTTGCTGGTTTCCACAGAACAAAACTGCAATTAAAACTATCTAAACATATACATACTTAAGTGATAATTACTTCTGGATATTTAGATAATTAGTAATGGATATACTACCACTAATTACAAATGGCTATATGTATATATATGACCATGGAAAGTTTAAATAAATTAGTTTTTTAAAAAAAAATTATCTTTTGGTTGTAAGCCTAGCCTTTAATGGCTGAGCCATCTCTGACTCCCCATGGGAGGCCTTACGCTTTCTGAGGAGTGGATGGGGCTTAGGTGGGGGAAGCTGGAGGGGAAGAAAGAGAAGAAAGGAGGAAGGGGGAAATGTGGTTGGTATGTAAGATGAAAAAAACTTTTGGATAAAACAAAAAAACTTAAAAAAACATTTTATCACTATTGTACAAGTAGGATGTGCGCAAAAGTGAAATAGAACAATTTTGTAGAGTGGGATCTTTCCTTCCTTTCCTGAACCATATGGATTCAGCAGACCAAATTCATGTCCTCAGGCTTAGACGGCAAAGCACCTTTACCTGCTGAGCCATCTCACTGACACAAAAGTAATTTATTAAACTAACCAATGCTTTCAATATTTCTAGTAAAAAAAAAAAAAAGACAACATATAGCCATTGCTTGGATGGACACTAAGAATGGCCATCAGGAACAGACAACTAACCACATGTGCTGAGTCTGCCCTATAATCAAGATAGATATCTAATACAATAACAAAGAATTAGCATATAAACCAAATATATACTATCTACACAATAATCATTTTCAAATTTTGTTTTGTTTTAGTGGCGCTGGGGATTACACATGCTAAGTAAGACTCTACAACAAAACCAAAACCCTAATCCTTATAACAAATACACACACACACACACTTAGAGTTTAGGAGAATGTTAAAACAGTAGCTTGGCACAGTTTTTAAAATTCTCATAATGGTAAAAATTAAAACTGAAATATCAAGACAAATATCAATAAGTGATTGGAATTTCTACTCCCCACACAAGCAGGTCCTAAATATGCAGAAGCTGCATACACAATATAGGAAACAGGCACAGTGTTGGCCTAATACACAAAAACTTCAAGACAGAGCTCAAAAGAGAAAAGAAAGAAAAGAGGGAGGAGAGAGAGAAGAACAAAGAAGGGGTAAGAGAAACAGGAGGAAAAAGAGGAGGAAAGAAATCAAGAAAATGGATAAATTAAAGTCATTAATAAGATGAAAAATATATATTTCTATTAGATTTTTTGTGGTTTTGCTGAAATTTTGCTGCAACAATTTCAAAAAAGGAACACACTAATGTGAAAACTAAGAAAGCTATGTATGTTTACACTTAATGATTTTTAATCTTCCAAGTTTCCACTCAACTTATATTTCATATTCCTGACAATGTGTAAGACCTCAGTTAGATTAAGAACACATACCAATTATGATGATATACATTAGAATCTAGAACTTAGAAAGCTGGAGCAGGAGAAACAAAAGCTCAAGGATAGCCTGGTCTACCCTAAGACCTAGACTCTAAAAATAAAATGGGAAGGAGAAAAAGTGGTTTTCCAAAACCATAAACTATATAACTCTATGCAAAACATTATTTATCTTAGTAAATTTTTAAAAAATCATGTGAACCTATTAATCCCAAAACTTTAAACATTTCTAAACCTAGCCGGGTGGTGGTGGTGCATGCCTTTAATCCCAGTACTCTGGAAGCAGAGGCAAGAGGATCTCTGAGTTCAAGGCCAGCCTGGTCTACAAGAGCTAGTTCCAGTACAGGCACGAAAGCTACAGAGAAACCTTGTCTCAGAAAAAAAAAAAAATAAAGAATATTAAACAAGGAAATTCTGAGTATGATTATCTTTAGATTGCCAATCTTCTATAACAGTTACAATTTCCTAGGAAAAATCTATGCTTTTTATGTCTCTGCTAAGACAGAGGTTCAATAATAAATTCAAATGAAATAAAAGATATGAAATTTAAAAAAATGTAGCAAGCTTTGTAAGGGGATAAAATCAGTTAGTTGTCTTAGTTCCTCAACAGTTCTCTTGGGTTCGTCTGAGGAATTTCTTTAATTCTAAAAGATGTCATTAATAAAATATTAATATTAATGTTTATTGATATCTAAAATAATATTAATTAAATATAAGTCATACATATATTGTTTTACTTTTTAAAAAATATATGTATATTGAATTTTAGCTGAGAAATTTTCTCAATTCTATCTCAGAAGTCTAGTTTAAAAATTGTTCTCCATATACGAGGTTCATCGGTTGGTAAGGACCTGATCAATGCATACAATCAAGCGACACCTTTATTTTGTCCCTACACCCAAGTTACTGTACCAAAAACAATAAAAGCATCACCATTTATAGTGATACCTACCAGTAGCTCAGCACTTGGAGCACTAAAACTGGCATACAAACATAAACACTGTCTCAACTTTTTAAAATTGTTTTTTAAATGAAGGTAATACTCAAGAGTAGAATGTTTGCCTGGATTTGACCATCACTGCCAAAAAAATTATATGCAAAAGTAAATATTTAAAATACCAATAAGAAAATCTGAAAAGAATGTGTAGGTGTTTTCTTGATTTCCGTGACTACTAAAGCTGGATGGGTGGAAATATGATTACTTATTGTCATTTTTCTATTTTGTATATATTCAAACTTTCCACCAGGTCTATAATATTTGCAATAAGCATTTATATAATATAATACGATTATCGTTTTAAATGTATGTTTGCCTTTATAACATGATAAAGTATAAACTAGCTCACATGCCATCTCTAAATCATCAGTGTCCATGGAGTCCTAACAAATATCATTAAACAAAAAAGACACTGAGTAAGTGAGTCAGTGGTTAATAGTTTTAAATTAAATGGTTTTTAATTGGTTAAATGGTTAAGTTAATTGGTTTAATGTTATAAAACTAAAATAAGAGCCAAAAGAAAAACAAAAAACACAGATATATAAATTGTTCATGGAGTTGAATCAATGTAAACTTGCAAGAGAAATAACTTATGCATGGGTACTTTCAATCACTATTCAATAAATAGATTTTATTATTCCTCTGATGGCTAAGTTGAGTATCTTTTAAAACTCAGCTATTCATCTGTAAATATTTAGAAATTTTGCCTCTATTTCTTATTTCTTCATTCTGTGCCAGGAAGTCATATGTCTACCTTTACATTGCAAGTGCTGACAATTAATTCAGCAAACCTTGAAATCAGATACTGTGTCATCCTACTTTACTCTTTATTTGTAAAATTGTTTTGGATGTTATAATCAATGTGTATTTCATATAAATTTTAGGATCAGCTTAGTAGCTATAAAATACTGAAGCTTTCCTGAAAAGATAGGTTACCTAGGAAACAACTTCATTCTCACTAATATTGATCCTTTCATTCCATGGGCTCTTTGAGTGCTTCAAAGCAGAGACAGCAGTTGGCTAGATTTCAATATAAGTGTTTCATGGCTTTTTGTTTTATATTTTTTGTATGTTTTATGTCTTCCATCTCTGACTTTTCATTGCTAGTATATTAAGTAGAATTAGTGTTCACTTTATATTCTGTAAGATTGTAAAATGAATCCAGGAGTAGTAGAACATGGATGGCATTAGTCCCATTACTCAGGAAGCAGAGGCAGGCAGAAATCTTTAAGTTCTAGGCCATCCTTGTCTACAAGCCAAAGCTATATGGTGAGGTTCTATCTTAAAAAAAGAAAAAAAAGTATATAAAGCAAAAGTTAGGTTTTGTTTATCTGCTTGTTTTATACAAACCTTTTGATTTTTTAAAAATGAAAATTATGTCTCTGAAAATTAGATACCATTTTATATCTTCCTTTCAAACTTCTTTGCCTTTTCCTTCTGTAGGAAAATTACATGAGAAAAAATGAGAATAACTAACCAATAACTGATTTGACTTAAGGCCCATTCCATAAGATGTAACCCATACCTGATGCTGCTTGGATGACCAAGGATCTGAGACTAGCTCAGGGACCCAGGGTAAAATTAAATAGTACTGGAGTGAAAAATAGAGGAAGGAAGGAAGGAAGGAAGGAAGGAAGGAAGGAAGGAAGGAAGGAAGGAAGGAAGGAAGGAAGGAAGGAGGGAGGGAATTCCAGTTGGTTGGTTGTGACAAAATCACTCCTAATGGCATACTCATAGATTAGTGCTTTGCTCAGCCATCACCAGAAAATCTTCCTCTACAGCAGATGGGAAAAAAATATATAGACCCGCAACAAGACATTACATAGAGTGAGAAACCTTAGAACACAAAGCCTTTCTTAAGCTTTCTTTGAGAAAAAAAAATTAAGCAGTGTTGGGCATATAGCTTAGTTGGGAGAATGGCTGATTAGACTAAGTCCCACACTGCATGAACTACACCGGCTGGTACACCAGTGATGCTAAACAGAGGAAGAGGAATGAGAAGTTCATGTTATCCTTGGCAACATTTAAGATCAGCTTATGAAAAACCTTCTCAAAAAAAAAAAAAAAAAAAAAAACAAAGAAAATGAAAGAAAATTATATTAATAAAAAAAAGTAATTGGATGATACAAAACCATTCGGGTTATTTCATTTCAAGTGAACTTTGGCACTTTAGATTTTACCCAGAAATGGTTCATTTCACCTGGATTTCAAAGTTTGGGTGGGAAAAATAACTTCTGAAAGGAACTAAATAGAGCCCATACTGGGAGAAGATCTAGAAGGCCAACACATGAAGGGCATCAATAAGCCACATTTTGATTTTTATGTTATTAAATATATTAAGGGTCTATGTAATCAGCTAGTAAAGGCCCTTGCTGTGCAATCCTGAAGACCTGAATTTGGTACCTAAAACACATACAAAGATGGAAAGAAAGAATTGGATCCACAAAGTTGTCCTCTGAGCACCATACACATATACACATACACCCTCACACACACTATCATACTATAAACATATTAAATAATTTAAGATATACTAAGATATTAATATAGCTTTTAATATTACAGTTTGAAATTTTATTTACTGACAAATTTTTAATTAGTATAAAAATTAACACAAAATATGTAATTATAAATTTTGAATAAAAAAAATAAATACTTACCATCTTCCTAACAATTCTCCCCAAGAATAGAGGATCTTCTCAGGACAGTCTTTTGACACATCACCTGTTCCACTTGAGAGTTCATTATCACTCTCTATAGGAAAAAAAATACACATTATATAAATATAAGAACTTCCAAATCATAAACCATAAGACATGGCTATGCATTTACAAAAGGGAACACTAAATGCCCAAATAAATTTCAAATAGTTTTATGAAAATTCTCATCTGCAGATAAAACTCTAAAGACAGTTATATTAAATAGATTTATCCAAAGACAATAGTTTAAAGCAAGTTGTTATATTAGAAGATGGCAGAGTGAGAGGTGTTGGGTATCATTCCTTCCCTCAAATAGTTCATCTACCATATTAATTTGAGAAAATGCTTGAGATGCCCAAATAGCAAAGAGAACTAAACAAAACCAGAATGACAGGGTATGAGGGCAGTCTCATTCCAAAAGCACTCCCTTCTCCCTTTTCCCCATGGCACACAGGGTTGGAGAGGGTCCTGGTCCCCACAATTTCTGGGGGGGGGGGGAAGAAAGAAGGAAGGAAGCCAATTTCACAAGATGCTCAGAGGCTCTCTGACTAGAGCTGAATAGAATGGCATGGCATGGCCACCTGATACATACAAAGAAAAGAAGACACAGTACCTAGATCGTGATGATACTCTTATTGTTCCTGCCATCTGTGACACTTGTCAGAGACAACAGCCAACACTGGCCCCATAAATATGTTAAGTATACATTAACACAAAATAAACACTTGAAAAAGCTAAAGATTTTGTAACAGGAAGAAATTTACACCTGGTGAAAACTGCTGAGAATAAGTGACTGTTCAGTGCTCAGCCCCAGAAGATTTCACAGACACCATAATCTGGGCTCAGGAAACATGGATGAAGAAAAGGGGGAAGAAAGAATGTTAAGAGCTGCCAGAGGTGAAAGAATGCTGAGAGCAGCTGTTTTCTGGAAGAGATGAGGCTGATGTGCAAGTGATTTCATAGCAGCTGTAGCTACCTACAGAGGCCTGAAGAACACCAAACCATCAACATTTTACCATGGATGGAATGAGGTACATGAGATAGAGAAAGGGAATATTATGGACATGATTTATCTAAATTATAAAAGGGATTTGGCAAAGAACTAAGGAAGGCTAGCAAAGCACTGTCCTAATAATACAAAATAGTTTTCAAAATTGTCTATCTGACCACAAGTACCAAGATTTATCAATGCTGCTAAAAAATTGGTAAGCAGCTCCCACAAAAGGATCTATGTTAAAAATCTAAAGATACTACAAAAGACAATAAGCCAGCAAAAAATAATTCACAGATGGGATATACAAAACATTCATTTAATTAATAAAGGTACATTTGGGAAGGCTAAAAGACTTGGTCATAGCCACTCACAAATTCAGAAAAATCAAAACATATTACATACAGAGAAAAATGCTTAACTATTTTAGAGTACTAACAGATAAGAACTGGGATATTCTATTTAAAATCTGAGCACAGCTCTGTGTAATGGAGTGAAGACACAAGTATGACCCACTCTGTAAAGAGCTCACAAACACAACTTAGAAGTTAATAACAAAATCATCACAACAAATAGAAATGAGGTTTTATTCTAAAGCTAAAGCAAATAAAGTTTCACTGATATCAGAGGAACAGTGAGTGCTAGCACAAACCACTGAAGATTCAGTACTACAGTATCCTAAAGAACCAACCACATAAACAAGTATCCCATATAATCCTACATTACCACAGAAAATTAGGCACTTTTGAGAAAAGAGACTATTAAAAGTTACAGTGAAAAACAGACTATACGTAGATTATATCAGATAATCAAATAAAAGTTGTCCTACTTAACAGATTTGTAGTAAGTCTAAGTACTCATAATCTGGTATTCAATTAGGAAGTATATAAGACAACACCATCTTATTCTGACCCACAGAAAATAAGAGGATGTGAAGATTCCAAAGTAATTGATGACACTGTACACGCTAAATTCAGAAGATAAAAAGGGAGAAAAAACAAACATTCACGGACATCTTACACTCTGAGTATAATAAAAATCAAAAGTACTGTGATAAAAAAAATACTTGGATTCTTATTAGTCTTGGTGATAAAGGATTGTCTAAGCATGAAACAAAATAAGATGCAACAAAAATAAGGAATATATCTACCTATAAGTGCAAAACTTCAATTATTTAATGCATAAAAGTTTCCAACATATTGGGATTATTTTCTTCTAAATACTACAATTTTACTAATAAATAAAGTATAAACCTCTAGAAATTGAGCCAAGACAAGAACATAGTACAATACATAATACATAAAATATAAGTAAAAAATAAGTAAAATATAATTTCACTCAATGAAAATAGTAAATAAAACTCCACTTTAATTTTAAATGCAAAATAAAACAAACATATTGACTAGTTAAATTGGGAGAATACAGACAAAAGTATAGAGGAATCAAAAAGAAGGTAAATGGAAATGGGAGGTGGCTCAGTGATAGACCATTTGCCAAACAAGTCTGAAGCCCTGTGTTTAGTCTCCAGCCCTATGAAAACTAGTGGGGAGTGGAGGGAAAGAGAGGAGAGCACAGAGAGAAGAAAGGGGAGAGGAGAAGAAGGGGAAAGAATGGGAAGAGAGAAGAAGGGAAAAAGGAAAAGTGAGGAATGGGGGAAAGGAGGGAAAGAGGCTCATATTTAAGCAATAACATTCCTTTATGGGTGAATGCATATAGTCATGACTGCTCCAAGTGATGACGACAATGAATGTTCAGCACTAAACAAGACATCTATAGCACCCCCTCTAAGGCTCAGGGGACATTACAGAATAGGGACAGAAAAGAATGTAAATGTAAGAAGTCAGGGAGAAGGAACAGGAAATCCTACTTCCTGGGTATGATACAGCTATCACAACCACGAACTCACAGCAGCTTGCAATTGCCTGCACTTGGCTCGCACACAAATGAGCCTGTCAACAGCCAGGCATGGATGAAGGAGCTCAAGGGTCTCTACCCCTTCCAGCTGAACTTCTGGCTACAGATATATTCTGGGATAGAGAAGTGGTTGCCTTCAGTTGTATATCCACTACTGAACCCATCAGGATCACATGAGTACTACGCCCTTAACTACACAGCCCAAGTTAAACCCACTGGATCTAAAAGCAAAACAAAAGACATGGATTGAAATGGGATTCTCCTCTGTATGTGGTGAATACCACTAATTAATAAAGAACCTGTTTCGGCCAGTGGCTAAGCAGAACAGAGGTAGGCATGGAAAACTAAACTGAATGCTGGAGAGAGAAGGCAGAGTCAGAAGAGAAGCCATGGAGCGGCTGCAGGAGAAAGACACGCTGAAACTTTGCTGGTAGGCCACAGCCTGATGGTGATGCACAGATTAATGAAGATAAGTTAAATTAAAATGCAAGAGTTAACTAATAAGAAGCTAAGGTTAATGGGCCAAGCAGTGATTTAATTAATACAGTTTCTATGTGGTTATTTCTGGACTCTGGGCAGCCAAGAAAGGAAAAAATGAAGGGCGGTTGGAAACACACTAGCAGCCTCCTACTACAATGGATGTGAGGAATGAACTTGTAAGGGGGCAAGGTGTTGCTAGAAATACAAAGAAAATCTAGAAAAGCTGGACAGTGATGATACACATTTTTAATGCCAGCACACAGAAGGCAGAGGCAAGAAGATGGCTGAATTTTGAGGTCAGTCTGGTGTTCAGTGCAAGCTCCAGGACAGTCAAGGTTTCAGACAAACACTGTCTTAGAAGAAAAGAAAAAAGGAAAAAGAAGACCTAAAAAAAATGGAGGAAAGTAAGCACAATGAATTATATACTGGTAAGAAATTGTAAAAGAATAAATTTAATTAATAAAAATTAAATAAAAAGCATGTGTTTATTTAAATCCATATTATATTTGATTCCACTTCGAGAATCATACCTTCCAGAAATACACACACACACAGACCAGAAAGATCCATGTAGGAACCAGTGCGCAACTGGAGCTGCCATCTTTACCTTCGGTTCCTGGTCAGAAGTTCGGATATCTGTGGAGATGTCTACGTCTATGCACTCAGCTGGCTGCTGGTGCTTGGAGTCCCAGGTCAAGGTCATAGATGATGTCTGGGGTCCTGGAAGGCTTTCCTTCATGCCTGCAGCCCTCACTCAGGGTTTCTAGTGGGATGGAAACTCTCTGACAACACAGATGCTCTGTCCTGTGTCCATCCAGGACAAGCTCAGTGCACCACCAGCATGATCTCCAGGAAGTATGGCCAATGTGCTTGTGATGGACACAGGACACCGGCCTAGACATTGGCCTGCTCATCTTCAGTGATTATTTTGATTAACACTTTTTTTCTTTCTATGATTAACATGCATGTAGTATGTAAATAATGGGCTTGGATCGAAAAATCCCCAAAGTTATTCCATTCTGTGATTTATTCCCAAAACTCACTCATGGAGCAATAAAGCTTTTTACTCATAATAAAAAAAATAATTTTTATTGTGACAATGCTTGTAATAATAAGAAATTGAAAACTAATGATAATCTATTAACACAAGTACTATTAGATAAACTACATAGCATATTTGTTCAAATTAAATGGAGAGAAACCCAAAGCGATTCCACTAAAATCAGGAACAAGACAAAGCTGTCCACTCTCTCGATATCTCTTCAACATAGTACTTGAAGTTCTAGCTAGAGCAATAAGACAACAAAAGGAGATCAAGGGGATTCAAATTGGAAAGGAAGAAGTTAAACTTTGGTTATTTGCAGATGATATGATAGTGTACATAAGTGACCCAAAAAAACTCTGCCAGAGAACTCCTACAGGAGATAAATACCTTTAGTGATGAGGATACAAGATCAACTAAAACAAAAATCAATAGACATATGATGTGGGAAGGTCATTTGTCAATCTGTTGTTTCATTGGTTAATCAATAAAGAAAACGGCTTGGTCTGATAGGTCAGAAAATTAGGTAGGTGGAGTAGACAGAACAGAATGCTGGGAGGAAGAAGGCAGTGAGGTAAGACTCCATGCCTCTCCTCTCCAAGCCAGATGCCATGCCTCTCCTCTCTGGTCAGACACAATGAAGCTCTGGCCCAAGATGGACGTAGGTTAGAATCCTTCCTGGTAAGCCACACAGATTATTAGAAATGGGTTAGTCAAGATGTGAGAGTTAGCCAGTAAGAGGCTAGAGCTAATGGGCCAAGCAGTGTTTAAATGAATACAATTTGTGTGTTGTTATTTTGGGGCATAAGCTAGCAGGCGGCCAGGAGCCGGGTGGCAGGAACACGGCCCTCTGCTCTCACTATAGACATATTATGCATAAGTGATAAGCTGAGAGTGAAATCAGAGAAACATCACCTTTCACAATACCCACAAATAACTTAAAATATCTTTAGGTAACAAAGAAGTGAAAGCCCTATATAACAAGAACTTTAAGTTCTTGAAGAAAGAAATTGAAGAAAATACCAGAAAATGGAAAGATCTTTCATGCTCTTGAATAGGTAGGATCAACACAGTAAAAATGGCAATCCTACCAAAATCAAACTATAAATTCAATGCAATCCCCATCAAAATCCCAACATAATTCTTCACAGACCTTGAAAGAACAATAATCAAATTCATATGGGAAAAAAAAAAGGCAGGATAGCCCAAACTATTCTATACAATAAAGGAACTTTCGGAGGCATCACCATTCCTGACATCAAGCTCTATTACAGATCTACAGTAGTAAAAACAGCTTGGTATTGGCATAAAAAATAGAGAGGTTGACCAACAGAATCGAATCAAAGACCCAGATATTAATCTACACACCTAAGAACACCCAATTTTTGACAAAGAAGCTAAAATTATACAATGGAAAATAGAAAGTATCCTCAACAAATGGTGTTGGCATAACTGGATGTCGACATGTACACGAATGAAAACAGAACCATATCTATTGTCATGCACAAAACTCAAGCCTAAATGGATTAAAGACCTCAATATAAATCTAACCACAATGAACCTCAAAGAACAGAAAGTGAGTAGTAGTCTTCAATGCATTGGCACAGGAGACTACTTCCTAAATATAACCCCAGGAACACAGACACTGAGAGCAACAATAAGTAAATGGGACCTCCTAAAACAAAGGACACAGTCAATTAAGACAAAACACCAGCCTACTGAATGGAAAAGATCTTAACCAACCCCACATCAGACAAAGGATTAATCTCCAAAATATATAAAGAACTCAAGAAACTAGATATTAAAATTCTAAATAACCAAATTAAAAACTGGGGTACACAACTGAACAGAATTCTCAACAGAAGAATCGCAAATGACCAAAAGATACTTAAGGAAATGTTCAACATCCTTAGCCATCAGAGAAATGCAAATAAAAACAATTCTGAGATACCATCTTACATTTGTCAGGATGGCTAGATCAAAAACACCAATGATACCTTATGTTGGAGAGGATGTGGAGTAAGGGGCACACTAATCCATTGCTGGTGGGAATGCAAACTTGTACAACCACTTTGAAATCAGTATGGCAGTTTCTCAGAAAATTGGGAATCAACCTACCTCAGGATCCAGCAATACCACTCTTGGGAATATACCCAAAAGATGCTCAATCTTTCTACATAACCATTTGTTCAACTATGTTCATAGCAGTATTATTTGTAATAGCCAGAACCTGGAAACAACTTAGATCTACCTCAATTGAAGAATGGATAAAGAAAATGTGGTATATTTACATATTAGAGTACTACTCAGCAGTAAAAATCAATGACATCTTGAATTTTATACGCAAACAGAATTATAAACACTAATCTGAGTGTGGTAACCCAGATCCAAAAAGATGAATATGGCATATACTCATTCATAAGTGGATACTAGCTATAAACAAAGGACATTGAGCCTATAGAAGCTCATGATCCTAGAGAAACTAAGTCATAAGGTGAACCCGAAGAAAAATATTATATATATATATATATGGAAAAAGACAAGATTGCCTGATAAAATTGGGAGCATGGGGTCAGGGGAGAAGAGAAGGTAGAAGGAGAAGAGAAGGAAAGAAGGGGAGAGTTGAGGAGAACTTGATGAAATGGGATAGTCACGATGGAGGAAGGACAGAGATGAGAGCAAGGAAAGAAATACCTTGATTGAGGGAGCCATTATAGGGTTAGCAAAAACCTAGCTCTAGAGAAATTCCCAGGAATACACAAAGATGGCCCCGGCTAAGACTCTAAGCAATAGGGTAGAAGTGGCAAGTGATCTTGATTTGCCCTATAGTCAGACTGATGAATATCTTAAGTATCACCATAGAAACTTCATCCAGCCACTGATGGGAACAGAGGCAGAGACCCACATTGGAGCACTGAACTGAGCTCCCAAAGTCCAGTTGAAGAGTGGAAGGAATGAATATGAGCAAAGAGGTTAAGACCTGATGGGTTTACCCACTGAAACAGTTTACTTGAACTAATAAGAGCTCACCAAATCTAGCCGGACTGGGAAGGAACAAGCATACGACCAAGCTAGTCCCTCTGAATGTGGCTCACAGTTGAATTGCTGGGGCAGACTGAGGGACCACTGGCGGTGGCACCAGGATTTATCCCTACTGCATGTACTAGCTTTTGGGGATCCTGTTCTCTCTGGATATATACCTTGCTCAGACTAGATATAGTAGGGAGGGCCTTGGACCTTCCCCAAAGCAATGTGCCTTACCCTCTCTGCGGATTGGATGGGGGTGGGGAAGCAGGGTGTATGGAAGGAATAGGTGAAGGGAAAGGGAGGAGGGGAGGGAGTGGGAACTTGCATTGGTATCTTTTAAAAAATTTAATAGATAAAAAATTAATCTACACAAGTCAAGTATGCTAATCCAAACATCTGAAATTCAAATGTTCTAAGATTATGACACTCAGAGTTTCTCAGTTGAGAGCATTTCAGATTTTGGATTTCCAAATTTGGAATGGATAACCAATAAAAACAAATATCCCCCAGATCCTAACAATGCCACATAATCTTAAACACTTCAGGTTGAAGCATCATATAAGGAACATTGTATCTCTATGTAGTAACATGAAAGCCATCTACAATAGCAAGATTGTGATGAGAAGCAAGTTTTGGGATCGACATTATTTAAAGCCAAAGACCTTTGGTGAATTTTTAAAATTCACATTTACCATTTGTCTTTCTTCATAGCAAGCACTAAGTAAATATTTATAGAATATAGTTTTCATTTTGAATGCTATACTTCTGGAATATTCTAAGACTTTAAAAGTATGGATAATGATGAAACAGGGATTTTTCTTTTGAATAGTCTCTATTGCCATATATAGTAAAAATATATTATTCTAAACCCTTACAAATGAGTCATAAAATTGTCACTGATAACAGCGATGAATTTTCTTTCTGGCAATCTCCCATTGCTTTCCATCCCAACAAAGAAATCATAACCTTAGAAAAACAGACTGCCAGAAGAAAGACACAAAAATATAAAAAGAAATAAACAATTTTTAAATAAAACCTGATTCCTTGGAAATAATTACAGACTAAGTGGCAGTAAATAGAAGTTAAATATTTGAAAGAAATAAAAGAATTTAACCAAAGAAGACATGGTTCCCTAGTTTGCTCTTCTGTTGCTGGGATAAATACTATGACTGAATGCAAGTTGGGGAGAGAGGGGCTTATTTCATCTTATTTTTCAAGTAACAGCCAGGCAGAAAACTCAATGTAGAAACCTGGAAGTAGGAACTGAAGCAGAGACCACGCAGGAACACTGCTTGCAGTCTCGCTCCAGGTTTACATTCAGTGACTTCTCTTCTACAGTTAGGCCAACCTCTACAGGTATGGTACAACCCACAGAGGCCTTGGCTCTCCAATATCAATTAACAATAAAAAATGCCCCCCCAGTAAGTGCCAACAGGCAAATTTAATGCCGTCACTTCTTCAATTGAGTTTCTCTCTTCCCATTTTTGTCAAAATGACAACCAGGATTAGCCATCACAATATAGAAAGGCTTATACTGAATATTTTCCTTTTATAAAGCAATCTTACTGTAGGCTCAATGTTTTATAGACATTCCCTCATTTAATCATATGTATCACTTAAAGAGTTTGTCCACTCTGCGAAGGACAAAACTGCTGCTTACTTAGTGCTTGCTATGAAGAAAGACAAATGATAAATGTGAATTTTAACAGCTTCTTTATTAATCAGTGGTAATAAAACATATCCACAGCATATTGAGGGGATCCCATATCATCTGCCCTTTTCTGTCTAAATAAAAAGGAAGGTTTTAACTTTAACATAGTAAAATTACAATACAAAATAGTTATCAAGCAAGAATTACAGTTTCAATATTTCTTTATGAGTCTAAAGTTTCATATTTAACTTATCCTTTGTCATAACTAAGCAAAACTGTAACTATCTGTCCTCAACTCCACCAAAGACACCAGAAAGATATTACATTACCTAAGTAAACAGGAAGTGCATTGTAAGCAACTTCCAAACATCTAGAATTGACAGAGACATCTTACTTCCTGGATATTCACCCAAAGTTCTGTAATGTTGGGGCCTCCATCTTCAGCCTACAGGCACAAAGTATCTGGCAGACTTTTCTATCAAGCAGGAAATTTGAAGATCTGTTCTTCCTTGTAATGGCAAAGTTACTCAGTTGCTTTCTTCTATGTCCTGCAGAATGTCTGGCAGATTCTTTCATGAAGCAGGAACTCTAAAGGACCATCTTACCTTCTTTTCGCAAGTTCAGCGGTAATTTTTCTGTATGTCCAATTTACACAGCATACCATAAAACAGTCCAGGCATGAGCAATTTCTTGCCCAGATGGCGAGCAAACTCCATAAGCAGTCTCTCTGATGCCCATCATCCTCTTGAAGCTGATTGGTGCTGCCAGGAGCTATGTCTCATTGTCATGAAAAGTTCTAAGTTAACAAAATACTTTAAATGCCATATTCTGTATGTCTTTGAATGGTTTGAAGAATATCTATCCATCTGCAATCTATCTCTGTATAGCTAGAAAACCTATCTAACATGACTACAAGTTTGACTATTATAGATGACTACCTATTAATCTATAATTTTTAATTATACATTGCATTTTTAAATGAGCTAAACAAACATAATACCATTAAAAAGAGCAAAAATACATATACACAGTGTACCAAATTGACCTTAAGTTTGTAACAATATACCAAATCTATAGAGACAGAGACCCAAATTGGAGTACCGGACTGACCTCTTAAGATCCAATGAGGAGCAGAAGGAGGGAGAACATGAGCAAGGAAGTCAGGTCCACGAGGGGTGCACCCACCCACTGCAACAGTGGAACTGATCTATTGGGAACTCACCAAGGCCAGTGGGACTGGGATTGAATAAGCAAGGGATGAAACCAGACTTTCTGAACATGGCGGACAATGAAGGCTGATGAGAAGCCAAGGACAATGGCACTAGGTTTCAATCCTAATACATGAACTGGCTTTGTGGGAGCCTAGCCTGTTTGGATGCTCACCTTCCTGGTCCTGGATAGAAGTGGGAGGACCTTGAACTTCACGCAGGGCAGGGAATCTGGACTGCTCTTCATTCTTGAGAGGGAGGGAGAATGGAGGGGGGGAGGGGAAAAGGAGGAGGGGAATGGGGGCAGGGGGCGATTGTGCGAGGAGGGGGAGGGAAATGGGAATTTTTTTTGCAACAACTAAAAATAAATAAATAAGAATAAAAAAAATAAAAAAGGGGAGGAGAAGATATGATATAGAGATGAGTATTTTACATTGGTATAGATTTGGTATATTGTTACAAACAGAAGTGAAACTTTGTACTGTATAAAGTAAAGCAAAATTCTTAGATAACTGTCAGACAAACGCAGAGGGGTAAAAAAGAAGAATGAAAAATATACAAGACCAAAGGACAGCAAAACATACAGACAAGACGTCAGAAAGTAGAAGGACAGAGAAAATGCAAATACAAAAATTGGGTTTCCTATCCCATCTGTATGTCCTAAAAAGTTTTGACTTTCTCTTGAAACACAGGTTAGGGGTTACTCTTTCCACACTATGCTAACTGTTCCCCATTTTAGGTTTATTTCACTGAAGATAAGTAGATATAAATGTCATAAATGGTAAGACTATATAAATGTTTAAACTTTCCTCCATGAGAAAAACATGGAAGGAAAAGTTAATACAAATAGAGAAAAACATGTACCTTAAAAAAAAAATAGTAATCTGCCGGGTGATGGTGGCGCACGCCTTTAATCCCAGCACTTGGGAGGCAGAGACAGGCAGATCTCTGGGAATTCGAGGCCAGCCTGGTCTATAAGAGCTAGTTCCAGGACAGGCTCCAAAACTACAGAGAAACCCTGTCTCGAAAAAAAAAATAGTAATCTTAAACAGAGTCAGTTTTCTTTATAGGTGTGGCCCCCAGTAGGTTCACCACGCTCTAGTGGCAGTTCCATGCCCAGGAGGCATGGATTGAACTTGCTGGTTTAATTTTAAAAAGAAAAACAGAGAATATAAAGTTGTGGGGGTAGAAAGGTAGTGGTTGGTCTGGGAGAAGTTAGAGGGAGGAAATAAGGATGAAGGTGAATGATGGAGGAAGGTCATTGGTTAAAAAATAAAGAAACTGCTTGGCCCTCATAAGTTAAAACATAGGTGGGAGGAGTAAACAGAACAGAATGCTGGGAGGAAAAGGAATTGAGCTCAGAGGCCATGCTCCCCTCTCCCGGGCAGACGCAATGAAGCAAGCCGCCAGGTCAGACATGCTGAATCTTTCCCTGTAAGACTGGTGCTACTCAGATTATTAGAGATGGGTTGATCGGGATGTGAGAATTAGCCAGTAAGGGCTAGAGCTAATGGGCCAGGCAGTGTTTAAATGAATACAATTTGTGTGTCGTTATTTTGGGGCATGAGCTAGCCAGTGGCTGGAAGCTGGGTGGCAGGAACGCAGCCCGCAGCTCCAACAACAGGTGAATATTATCAAAATATATTTGATCCAGGAACTTCACTTCTAGAATCTTAATACTTACCAATAAAATACTTTAATTACAATAGAGTTAATTTTAACAAAATGTGTAGTTTTTAAATCAGTGACCTTCTGTATACAGGAATGCTATGGAATATTCTTAAGATGTGTGTTACATTTATTTACACTGTGGAACATCTGTTTTAATAATGCAAAGATGTGCTGAATTGTTTTATGTTGCATTTGTTTAACTTTGTGAAGCCATCTTACTTTGTCTAAAACAGCTGATTGTCCTAATAAAGAGCTGAACAGCCAACAGCTGGTCAGAGAAAGGATAGGCGGGGCTGGCAGGCAGAATAAACAGAAGGAGAAAGAGAAGATAAGAGAAGATGAAAAGAAGGGGACAGCCACACAGCCAGACATGGGAAAAAAAGGAACGAAAAGATATACAGAAACAGAGAAAGGTAAAAGCCCAGAGACAAAAGGTAGACAGGATAATTGAAGAAAAACTGGCAAGAAACAAGTCAAGCTAAGACTAGGCATTTATAACTAAGAATAAGCCTCCATGTGTGATTTATTTGGGAGCTGGGTGGTGGGCCCCAAAAAGATTAAATAGTTTTTAAAAGAAAATCAACACAGGCCCTTGCATGTAGACATAATAAAGGGAACTAGATTTGATAACATCATTGATATCTCATAAATATAAAATAACTGGGAGAAAAAAACTGGAAAGAGAAAAGTGAGGAACCAGAAAATTTCCCTAAAAACATGCAAGCTACCAAGTTTGAGGACTATAACTTATCAGAAGAGCATTTTATCTCTGACTATGTGTGTGCTGTAAGGATCCCTCATAGTTATTTAAATGGAGTTAAGTGAACTTGAAAACAGTCTCAAAGACCTCTGCAGAGTTAGAGGAGCCTTCTGAGAGGATATATCTAATTTAGAGAATAGCACACAATATACTTCACACCTTTCCATGAACACATTCCCCAGTTTCTTTTCAGTATGTCTGTCTACTTCAACAAGGCAGAGTAAAATAGTACACTTAGAGCAGCATTAGGCCATGCAACCAGAAGACTACTTTCTCAAACTTAAGCATGTCTGAAATAGAAATGACATCTTAATCTCAAAACAGAAAAATAATGAAGTGAAAAAGTTTACAAAGTACTAAACACAGAGCTGGTACATACACCACGGCACCTAAGTGTTAGCTACCTATCTTCATTACTGTTGCAACTGAATTCCTAGTTTTTTGCCTAGCACTTCAAAGGAACTGGAAAAGCATTTCAAGTTTCTTTTAACTCTTATTATTCACAGATTTTAACATGCAAGTGCAGTAGCCAACTGTGCCGCACCAAGAGAAGAAACAAAAGATCAAACTAAAATTTTTAGATCTAACAAAATAAATATGTATAATACTTCAATTGAGCTAATTAAATGTCTTCTCCCCACTTTGGCCACAGTCTGTTTTGGGAAAAGAAGAAAAACAAAAAAGTATTCCTATCAGTAAATTTCATCCTACTCGAGAAAGGGAAATTTCTGAACTAGATACTATAAATGGACTAT
>NW_026068097.1:2647783-2658696 GCF_014885135.2 Alexandromys fortis | reverse complement strand
AAACCCTGTCTCAAAAAAAAAAAAAAAAAAAAAAAAAGAAGTAAAAAATGTCACCATTTTCCTTGCTTTGTCTTAAGCTGTGGTCTCTCATTACAAACCCCAGACTAACCTTTGAACTAATAACCACCCTATTTCAGCCTCCCAAATGCTTGAATTATAGGTCTTTTATTTTCCAAAAGAACATAAACTTATAACTTAACTTATAAGAAACATAGAAAAATGTGGTGACTGTGAGTTTTCAGAGCATTTTCTTTTAATTTAACTTGAGTAAATAAATTCTTTCTGAAATAATATCTTGAAAAAATCTATAAATTCTTCTAGCTACATAATTAGAAGGTAGCAAAATATTTATAAATCATGCATAGTTACATAAATCTGAAATTTTAATTATGAAATCTGTCCATCTAAAATAATATCAAAGTTATTTTTCATTTATTATTATCTGTGGTGGGGTATATGTCACTGTTCATGTTGGGAACAGTGCAGAGAACAACTTTTTGGAGTAGGTTCCTTCTTTCTACCTTGGGATCCAGGAACTGAACTCAGTGACCACGGTTGTGCAGCAAGTACCCTTACCAAACAAGCTATCTCTCTGGCCCAGTAGAAAAGCTATTTTCATTATTTTTACATAAACAATATCATTAGGACAGCCTAAAACTAAGGCTGAATGTATTTGACTTTACGTGCAATGTAAGATCTAATGCCATGCATAACAGAGCCAAAATATATATTTGATATGCATGAAAGCTGACATACTTGAAAACAATCATTAAGGTTAACATAAAAACCTTTTTTAATTTCCAAACTATTATAACACTCCTCACCATCAAAAGCAAGGTGATTTATTAAAAAAGAATATGTTCAAAGCAAAGAAAAACAAGGCTGAATGTTTCCTTCCCAAGTAAATTATCACCATTTTCATTCTGAATCTAGTCACAAGTCTATTTAATAATCTCTATAGTTGCTAAGCAGAAGTGATTAACAAAAAATGCATTATTAATCAGTGAAAAGTGCTAATGATACTGAAAAGAACTAGGTCAGTCAATATACCTTGCCAGAAGAACAATTAACAATATTAAGCAAACGCTTTCTTAACGATAAATCTTGTATATAAATTTTAAGGATCATTTTTAAAATTCAGAAACATCTATTTAAAATTATTACTCATGCCCACTTTTCACAATAAATTGAAGAATAAAGGAAAGGCACTCCTAGGATATTAATAGAAAGAACATATATAAATAGCTATAACAAAAGATTATTTTCAGATATGTCATTCAAGGAATGACTCCTTTAATGTAGCAAATTAATTAGAACAAAAAGAAGTTGGAGATAACCAGGGGCAAAGTAATGTCAGAGCAGAGAGCAGCTGATTAAACTTAACCACCAGCATCTGTAGGCTAAGAAGCTAGAGTTTTCCAAAATAGAGATGATGCTCTTGAATCAGGCATGGAACTCAAAGAAAAAACAACCACAAAGTAGTAAGAAAGGGAAGTGCCTACATAACAAGTGAAGGCAGTCATAAAATCAGGCCATCAAAAGAGTAACAATGAGATCAGGCTAGTGTCTACACTCAGATTTTTATAAAATTCTGTTCCAAAACACACAAAGTATTAAATAGAAATAATACTGATTTACTGTGCAAATTAGAAAATTAAAATGATAATGACAAAGTAACTCTCCTAGTTCCTCAGTATGTAAATCTCCAAGGAAAGGGAAAGTAGTGAAAAAAGGAGAAAGAAAGAAAGAAAGAAAGAAAGAAAGAAAGAAAGAAAGAAAGAGATGTGTAAATGTTTAATTTTTTGTTTTTTTTTTTGATAGTTCAGTGAACTTTAATTTGAAACTGAGCAAGAAGCATGCTGTGTCTCATCAGTATTCAAAGGTAGTCTCAGACATTTTTCTTTCTTTTTTCTTTTTTTCTTTCTTTCTTTCTCTCTCATCCTCTCTCTCTCTCTTTCTTTTTTCTTTCATCCTTCCTTGAAGATGTTATGCCTTTGAGTCTCTGCACTGTCTCTCCTGAACTTAAGGCACACTGGCACACTCAATAGAAAGGACCTCAAGCCTGGTATCATAAATCTAGCTAGCTACCCATGCCTGGTAAGGTCACAGACTCTAGTGGAGAATTCACCATGGCCACTTTCCAAAACCAGTGTAATTCATAACTGCATTCTAAATACTTATCCTTACACCCACAGTGAAAGTAGCTCTTACCTCTGACTGAAGAAGCTCTATTTTGCAGCAAATGGAAACATTACAGAAAGCAACTGACCATGGGGTGTACAATCCGAATTGACATATCTACAGTACAACTCCCATATCTAAGGCTCAGGGAACATCATGTAGAAGAGGACAGAAAAAAAATGGAGGATCATGGCATCCACAGGTAGTTTTCTTCATATGACAAGGAAGTTGCACCCATGAAATCTCAACAATATGGCTACTTAAATGAAAACTGCCCAATGATAACTGTTGGCATTTCAACATGAACAAGAGAAAATTTCACAAGGCCCTCCTGTACATGAAGGGATATAGGCAATTAACAGCTTCTCAGAAATGGTAGGTAAGTCAATTTTCTCTGGGGACAAGCCCGTGACAGATTATCTGATCTCAAGTTGTCAGCCCTAAACAAATACTAATATGCACAACACTAAATGGCCTCAACAAACTGTATTTATTTGTGTGTGGAGGGGTTACAACAGTTTAAGAAAAGAGTATGAACTTGAGAGTGGAGGAAAACATGGGAGAAAATTCAGGGGAGACAGATAAGAAATAATATAAAATATAAATATAAAATAAATAAATATAAATACTCAAGCATGAAAATCTCAAAAAAATATAAAGAATTAGAAACTAAAATTTGAGTTGAAAAAATCAGAAAAAAGATTTGAGAAAATACCATTTTGATGGCTCAGTTAAATATTATCCCGGGCATTTTTCAGACCCAGGCCAGCTGGCCTCGGTGAGTTCCCGATAGAACATCCCCATTGTCTCAGTGTGTGGGTGCACCCCTCGTGGTCCTGAGTTCCTTGCTCGTGCTACATTTTAACATATTACATCAAGTAATTCTGAAGCTGATAAAGCATGAAGCAGGCCTATGTGACCAGTGGTCACAGAGCCAACAGAGCAAACATTCAAACATCTGGCAGAAGGAAAACCTTTCTGAGGGAAGGCAATAATCCCCTTCCCTCTGACTCTTAACTGCTGAGCTATCTCTCCAGTCCTGGAATCACATTATTTTATATTTATCTGAAATCATATATAAATATTATTCTATTCAAGTGATAAAGATTAGTATGCCTTAGAATAGAACAAGATTATACCTTAGCAATTTATATTCTGTAATCTATCATTGCTACTTTTATTTAAAAATTCTAAAAGTAAAAAGTACGTGTAAGAAATTAATGTTGAATACATAAATTCAGGACAATCTAACCTAGTTGAGCCTTCGAATATTGCTAATAGTGACAGGTATGACTCAGTCACCTTTTCCTGTCAATCATTGCCCTAAAATCAGTCTTTATTTCCAAAGCCATTATACTAATTTAGGCTTCTATATACTCAAATCAGATGTATGTATCATAAGCTCTTTGATAAGTGTACTTTACAAATCTTGCTTCTGGCTGGATCACTCTAACTCAAACTTTTCTTTGCTGATGTATGACCTAGTTCAAAGCCTTAAGAAGGTTTTGACATAAGCCCACACAGTCCATATTTCTTCAAGTCTCTCCACCAACTGCTGTCAACTTGACTCTCCAACCTCACAATGCTTCCAAATCTATTTCAAATTCTGCTTGCATCTAAAACAAATTTCAATCTACCAAATTCAAGAATCGTGTCACTTAAATTAAATATTACATTCTACAGAATTTTCTACCAATTTCAAAGACCCCAGCTATAAAATGAATATAACTATATCTACTCTACCTTAATGTGATTAAGATAAGGACCAACTTAATGAGTCGTAAGTTAAGCCCTTGCTACAAGACTGAAATAACAAGAGTAGTGGTACCAGGTAGGAGACTGTTTATGTTTATCAGGTTCCAGATGGGACTTTTAAAGAGTGAGGGAGGCACCGTTTTAAATAAACAAACAAACAAACAAATAAATAAATATAAAACAAAACTCCAGGAAAGTATGCACGTGCGTGTGCACGCGCACACGTGCGCACAAACACACACACACACACCTACTTTTTAGAGAAAGACCATTTAAAGCCCAACTGCACAGCTAAGTAGTATATGGCTGTCACATTTATAAACAGCTTGCTTTTTAATGTCTTCTATATGCTCTCCATTTGAATATAAAGAATTTTGTCTTTGAAGCTCAAGGACATTTTATTAAAGTTTAAGGGGGGGAGAAGGAAAAATAGAACAAGCAAGCTATAACTCTTGGCGATGGAGAAGAGAAAGAGAGAAAGCCATGCCTTTCAAGTTATAGTCCAACATGCTCAGCAAGCAGCCACATGGCAGACAAGCAGCCACATGGCAGCAGGGGTGTAGGGGTACTTCAGAGAAAAAGAGTGAGAAAGCCCAAAGTGACAGGGAATACATGCCCAGGATCTGGAAAAAGAAACGGAAAAAAATTATACTTTTCTGAATATCTCAAAACAGTAGGGTGACTTAACAGCTGTGTGACTGTGGCTCCCTAAGCAGCTGCCAAACAGAAGCAATTTCTGTTTGTGAAATGGCTTGCACAGTAACTGCTGCTGGTGACTGCCTTCTGCCTAATGAGATTAAGAATTGAGAGGCTACAAGAAAATAAGCATCAGTGTTTGAGACTATTTTGCTCTCTGGCTGTGAATCATGAATAATATTGAGCAGCTAATGAACAGTAAAGTCAAGGGAAATTAATCTTTAATTTTCACTGGCATATATCTATTGTACAAAATATTAGATATCATATGACACCATCACATGTGTCTATCATATAGTTTTATCACATTTATTCCCTCCCAACCCCATTATCCTCTCTTTTCTGCCCTTGCCCTTACTTCCGGTCCTTCTGTCTTCCCAAACAGTATGGGAAAACTTTTTAAAGATATTAACTTTAATCTAGGGATGGTGGCACAGATGTGGAATCCCAGCACTTAGGAAGCAAAGACAGAGGACTACAAGTTGAAGACCAAACTGGGATGCATTTTTTTCTTTAGAAAATGAATTGAGTCAGTCAAATACAAAAACAAAAAAAAATAAAGATTGTGATAAACATAAAAGGCCATATGTTATTGTTAACTAGGTCAATTAAAAGTAGTTGATGTTCAGCGAGACCAGTTTTGACCCAGGCTTTTTCAGACCCAGGCCAGCTGGCCTTGGTGAGTTCCTGATAGAACATCCCCATTGTCTCAGTGTATGGGTGCACCCCTCGCGGTCCTGAGTTCCTTGCTTGTGCTCTCTCTCCTTCTGCTCCTGATTTGGACCTTGAGATTTCAGTCCGGTGCTCCAATGTGGGTCTCTGTCTCTGTCTCCTTTCATCGCCTGATGAAGTTTAATATTCAGGAGGATGCCTATATGATTTTCTTTGGGTTCTCCTTCTTATTTAGCTTCTCTGGTCTCGCTGAACATAGCGGACAAGGAGGACTACTGAGACCTCAAGAACAATGGCAACGGGTTTTTGATTCTACTGGACCTATTGGTTTCGTGGGAGCCTAGGCAGTTTCGTGGATGATCACCTTACTAGACCTGGATGGAGGTGGGTGGTCCTTGGACTTCCCACAGGGCAGAGAACCCTGATTGCTTTTTGGGCTGACGAGGGAGGGGGACTTGATTGGGGGAGGGGGAGGGAAAGGGGAGGCGGCAGTGGGGAAGAGACAGAAATCTTTAATAAATAAATAAATTAATTAAAAAATCATCAAAGAAAACATTAAAAAAAATAAAAAAAAGAATAAAGCGAAAAGTAGTTGATGTATGTGTCATTTTTTAGAGTTCTATTACACTTAAGTATTTTGTATACACATACACACAAACACAACAAAGTACATGTGTAGAGGTTGGACAACAATTTGGTTGCTATACCTGAATTGTTCCTCTTTTTTTACCATGTGAGTTCTGGAGTCAAACTCAGGTCATCGAACTTGGCAACAAGTGCCTTTACTGGCTGAGCCATCTTGTCAGTCTTAGGTATGTGCACTAAAGGATAGTATACTAATATCTGCCAATCAATCTCATTAAGTAATTTCTTGTCACTTATACGTAATAAGTAACTAAAAGCAAATATAAAACTAATCAATGGCCAGTTCAAAATTCTTATGAGGAAATGGCAAGAGTAAAGGGCAAATCAGATATGTGGGAATGTATAACAGTGACAAGGTAATTTTACAGTGATCCTTATAAAACTGCTGTGATGCACTTAACTTTCTGCTAAGATTCCTTGCACTCAAATTAATACCCTTTCAAATTAACATACTTTCTGAACAGCATCTGAAAAATAAGCAGACACCTTAATTCGCTTAACTTTAGATCTTTCCCGGAAAATTAAAAGCAATTTCAGTCATTTTGAATCTGTATTCCCCTTTTAGTTAAATTACAGACTAAAGTAAGACAATTTAGAATGACTTGAACTTCCACTTTTGCTTTGACAGGCAAACTGTTGAAAATAATTAAATAAGAGAATACTCCAATTCCTCCGAGCAAGCAGACGTTTCTATGCCACCTCCAGTTCTAACTTTTGATGTGTGCGTTGACACATTGACAGGAATGTCAATTACTGAACTAATAATATAGTTTATTGAAAATGCATGAATGCCTATCTATAAAAGAAAAGAAACTATTATTTCCTACTCTATGGTTTTTGTAGCTTTACAGAGGTGATAACGGAAAGATTTTTTTTTTTTCAAAAATCAAGGTAACATCTCAGTCAAAACTGTCAAGAACAGAAAAGGAAAAAAATAAAGAAAAATAGAAATTTGATGTCTTATTTGTATTCTTATAACATATGAACATGAGAAATTGGAATTTTCAATGTATGTTTTTCATAATTTTCAATTCGACAAATGCTATTTTTTATCCTAATACTGAATAATCAAAGATACTGTGAAAACATAACTATTAATTTCCATTCTTTCTTTAAATTTTATTACTTGCAGTACTGAGCAGGCAAGATCTCACTGAAAAAGTAGCATTCAAGAGAAGGAACAGAGAGAGAACAGTGTGTGGCTATCTGGGATAAAAAGAAAGACAAGACAAGCAAATGCAAGTTCCACATACCACGGGCAAAGGTATCTGCTGTGCTTGAAGCTAACAATCTATGTTTGATACCTGGAAACCACATGATAAAAAGAGAACCAACTTCTACATCTTTTCTTCTACATATTCTGTATGCACTCCAAAACATGTGAGTCCACACACAAATGCAAAAAGAGAGAAAGACCAACAGAGAGACAGAAAATATAACAGAGAGGGGAAAGAGAGGAAAAGGAAGGGAGACAGATAGAAACAAAGACAGAGAGAGAGATAATGGATTAATTAAAAATAATACGGGAAAATAACAAAAGTATATTCTACAAGTGTGAATGTCAGAGGCATACATGGTGAGAAATTAAATCAGAAAGGTAAAATGTGATTGAGGACTATGGTAAATGAACTTATGCTAAATAAAATGAGATATACCAACATTACTAATTCACCCACAGAAAGGGTCTCCCTGTGTAACCCTGGATGTAATTCTTGATCTTATAGAAATCCAATTGCCTCTGCCTCCCGAGTGCTAGAATTTAAGAAATGTGTCACTACTTCAGGCCTAGAAAAACCAATAGTTCCAAGAGAAGTAATACAACCAATTTCAAAATGATAGTTGCTACAAATAACACAGACTAAAGAAGAATAAAAGATCAGATAGGGCTAAGTAGTGCTTAGATTCTTGATTCCCAAATCTCAGGTCTGAGAGTTCCACCTGTTGATAAGGAAATACTGAGGACTTGGCTATATGATAATCAGTCATTTATAGGACCTGGAAAAAGCTCACTCAACATAACATAAAAGAATGAAACAAACAATTTAGGAGACATGATTCTGGAAACAATACTCTATGGTTCATGTTCAGCACGGAGATATGTGCCCTCTCTGCTATCTCCTGGGAGTATGTGGGCTTGCATGTATAGACAGCTTTCTAAACTTTCTAAACAGAATTTTGTGACGTTCCAAAACTCCTGAGATGTTGGCAGATCTATGGTTTGTCAACGAGAATTAGTTCCCACTCTGCTGCTATAAAAATTACAACTACTATTCTCAACAATGCTTCAAAAATAATGTTTTTTCATAGTCTCTTCCCATGAAGAAAATTCCTTCCAGTATCAAAAGTAATACTGGTTTGGGGTTTTGTTTTCAACATTATCATAAAAATAAAACCAGTATTGAGAATGAGCCGAAGAATTCCTTGGAAATTAATTATCAGAGTTCACTATAACAAATCTCTACAAGCAAGGTTTAGTAATTTTTCTAATAGACCAGTCTTCATCTTTCAGATTTTGGTCATTTTCCGAAATCCTGAAATGGTTCTCTCTGACAACATTGTCTGCTATGACTAGATTATACTATGATACATGGGTTTGCAAAGCTCTTCCTTAGTCTTCTTCCCTAAGTATATTTAAATATCATTTGCCTGAGGAACATACTAAAAAATGTCATAGAATCTACTGTTTTACTAAAATTACCGTTTTCTCTATGTTGTTAACATGCCATGGTTGAAAAGACTTACTCAGGTGGACTTAAGTGTAAGAAACCTGCTAAGCAGAGCAAACAGCATTTATAAAGACAGAGAAGCAAGTCAGAAAACCTATGCTTAAGAATTAGGTGTGTGAATTCCTTTCTATTTTTAACTTTCCCTATTCAACTACAAAGACAGTTAAACCTCTTGTATTCTAAAAATGCCATCAATTGGCCAGAATAACCTAATATTTCTAGTTCAATCTACTCATAAAATTACTTGAAAGAATATCTCAAACACTGCTTTCCCCTCCCTCGTCTCTATTATTCAATCAAAAACAAGGCTCATTCTCAATAAAGTAGAATCACTCTCAAGAAGACCAGGGGACTTTTCAAATACACAAATCCAATGCTCAGGTTTGAATTCTTCTCCCAAAGGACTTCCTGCTCCATTATGACAAGGCAAAGTATTATCTGCTTCAGAATTTCCACTCATGTACCTGCATTGCACTGCCTTCTCCTCCTTAGGTTGTTCAGATTATTTTTCTGCAGACACGTTAGCTGGGGTCTGGACATATTGCTAAAATATCAGTGATCTAAAGTCTGATTTGATCCCAACTATTCCACATTGCCACTAAAATAATTTCAGTCCTTCTTATTACTTCATGTTATAACTCTCACAAGTTTCTAACTATAAAAGATCTCTCAGTACAAGACTACTTCTAATGACTGAAAAGGTCTACCTTACAGACCACTTCCTAAATATAACCCCAGTAGCAGAGACACTGAGAGAAACAATTAATAAATGGAACCTCCTGAAACTGAAAAGCTTCTGTAAGGCAAAGAACATGGTCAACAAGACAAAATGACAGCCTACAGAATGGGAAAAGATCTTCACAAACCCCACATTAGACAAAGGTCTGATCTCCAAAATATACAAAGAACTCAAGAAATTGGTCATCAAAAGAACAAATAATCCAATGAAAAAATGGAGTACAGACCTAAAGAGAGAACTCTCAACAGAGAAATCTAAAATAACTGAAAGACACTTAAGGAAATGTTCAATATCCTTAGTCATCAGAGAAATGCAAATCAAAACAACTCTGAGATTCCATCATTCACCTGTAAGAGAATGGCCAAGATCAAAAACACTGATGACAACTTATGCTAGATAGGTTGTGGGGTAAAGGGAACACTCCTGCATTGCTGGTGGGAATCGGGCTGGTACAGCCCCTTTGGATGTCAGTGTGGTGATTTCTCAGAAAATTGGGAAACAACCTTCCTCAAGAATCAGCAATACCACTTTTGAGTATATATCCAAAGGATGCTCAATTGTGCCACAAGGACATGGGCTCAATGATGTTCATAGCAGCATTGTTTGCCATAGCCAGAACCTGGAAACAACCTAAATGTACCTCAACTGAAGAATGGATAAGGAAAATGTGGTACATTTATCCAATGGAGTACTACACAGCAGAAAAAAATAATGGCATTTTGAATTTTGCAGGCAAATGGATGGAGCTAGAAAACATCATTTTGAGTGAGGTAACCCAGACCCAGAAAGACAATTATCACATGTACTCATCATAAGTGGTTTTAAAACATAAAGAAATAAAAATCAGCCCATAAATAACAATACCAGAGAACCTAGACAACAATGAGGACTCTAAGACAGACAAACAGGGATCTGATCTACATGGGAACTAGAAAAAGACAAGATCTCCTGAGTAAATTGGGAGCATGGAGACCTTGGAAGAGGGTTGAAAGGGGAGGGGAGAGGCAGGGAGTGGAGCAGAGAAAAATGTAGAGCTCAATTTAAAAAAAGTCTACTTTACTATTCATAATAAAATTAAAATAAATCTTCAAGTCCCTCACCTACACACCTACTCTTCCTCCTGCATTCCCCTTTTACACGATCATCCAATCACTACATAAACTATCAACAAATGTGAAGCCTTTGATTGCTGCTCGCTCCTGCCTTTTCTGCTGTAATTGGTTCATTTACAAACTTCCTTAATTTTTTATTTTTATTTTTTTATTAAAAATTTCCACCTCCCTCACTGTGATACCAAAACCACACAAAGACTCAACTAAGAAAGAGAACTACAGGCCAATCTCACTCATGAACATCGACGCAAAAATCCTCAACAAAATACTGGCAAACCGTATCCAAGAACACATTAGAAAAATTATCCATTATGATCAAGTAGGATTTATCCCAGAGATGCAGGGCTGGTTCAACATACGAAAATCTATTAATGTAATCCACCATAT
>NW_026068097.1:2628691-2644681 GCF_014885135.2 Alexandromys fortis | reverse complement strand
TTTTTTTTTTTTTGTTTAAACAGAAAAAGGGGAAGTGATGTGGGAGTGTCATATATCAATCTGTTGATTTCATTGGTTAAGTTATAATAAACCAACTACTTGGCCTCAGCTTAGAACATAGATGGGAGGAGTAAACAGAATGCTCTATCATATTACAAAAGCATTCGTTCAACTATGTTCATAGCAGCATTATTTGTAATAGCCAGAACCTGGAAACAACCTAGATGCCCTTCAGTGGAAGAATGGATGAAGAAAGTATGAAATATATACATATTAGGGTACTACTCAGCGGTAAAAAACAATGACATCTTGAATTTTGCATGCAAATGGATGGAAATAGAAAACACTATCCTGAATGAAGTAACCCAGACCCAAAAAGAGGAACATGGGATGTACTCACTCATAATTGGTTTCTAGCCATAAATAAAGGACATTGAGCCTATAATTTGTGATCCTAGAGAAGCTAAATAAGAAGGTGAACCCAAAGAAAAACATAATAGTTATCCTCCTGGATATTAGAAGTAGACAAGATTGCCGGGCAAAAATTGGGAACTTGGGGGTAGTGTGGGATGAGGTAAGGGGAAATGGGGAGAGAAAAGTGAGAAGGGGAGAATGGGGAGAGCTTGGAAGAATGGGATGGTTGGGATAAAGGAAGGGTGAATATAGGAGCAAGGAAGTATATATCTTAATTAAGGGAGCCATTTTAGGGTTGGCAAGAGACTTGACTCTAGAGGGGTTCCCAGGTGTCCAGGGAGATGTCCCCAGCTACTTCCTTGGGCATCTGAGGAGAGGGATCCTGAAATGGCCCTATCCTATAGCCATACTGATAAACTTCCTTAATTTTAACTCTAAATTACTCCTAAATCTATTTTGTTCCTGTTTCTTCCATTTCATGGTGGTTACTTTTAAGCAGCTCTATCAAGACAGTTCTTACAAATGAGTACATAAAAATTAACCTCAAGAAAAATTTAGTTTTCCCCTCAAGTAAAAAGATTCCAATGCTTTCAGTCACCTTAACATCATGGTAGTTGATGTTTCCAAATATGATGAAAGACCATAAATAATGAGGTAGTGTTTCGTATTAGGTTGTTTTCCTGTCTAAAGTGTACAATTTTAGACAAACCTGGATAATCTAAATACTGCTATCTAGAAAATACTAGATGATATATCTAGAATAATATTTAAATGTTTAAAATGTTACCTTTCAAGAAATAAAAAGTGGCATTCTAGCTATGTGGTATTTTAAAGATGAATGCATAATTCATGCTTTATGAAGTCCCATGGGCTTCAGGGTAAGATGGCACAGGCTTCCCTGGGTTACACCCAAATAACTTACCACTTAATTCATGCTACTTAGCCTTCAAAATTAGAAATGAGACGTTCTTTACTAAATAAACAGAATTACTAACTTGTATAAGGAGTTCTTAGTGGATATTTTGTTTTGTTCTGATTTGATCATTGCTTTCTACATTTCTAAAGGTAATGGCATTTTGTTATGATACTACTTGAAATGTAGTGTTCTAATAACTTTCTCGTAAATATTTATCACATCTATTTTTTAAAGATTTATTTATTTATTATATATACTGTATTCTGCACCAGATCTCATTACAGATGGTTGTGAGCCACCATGTGGTTGCTGGGAATTGAACTCAGGACCTTCGGAAGAACAGGCAGTGCTCCTAACCTCTGAGCCATCTCTCCAGCCCCCTTATCACATCTATTTATTCTGTTTCTAGAACACAGAATTCAGTAGCTTTCTCTAACCACCTTGCATGTATTAACAGGGAAAAAACACACATTTCTTCTAAGTCTGCGAACACAGAATTCAGTAGCTTTCTCTAACCACCTTGCATGTATTAACAGGGAAAAAACACACATTTCTTCTAAGTCTGCTCCCCAAACTTCCTGCTGATGATTTTTGTTCTCCCATTTGTGTCTGTAATGATAGAAGTAACTGAATTCTTGAAAGTATTCTAAACAGAATAGGGGAACCTACTATAGAAGTAAACCCTGTAATTGCTGGATCACTATGGACATGGTATTGTATAACCCACAGTCAGAAAATTAAAGGCACTACAGTTTATCTCTTCAAACATACTGTTTGGTGTAGGTCAGTCCTTATCAAAAAGACATGTAAGCAACTACATGGACAAAAAAAAAATGTGAAGAAGAACTATTGTTTTTGCCAACAAACAGTATCATTTTGAAAACTATGGTCCTTGGAGCCACTGCAGATTGTCAGTTCCATGTAGTCCAATTTTCATATGACATGTTCAAACTACACAAGATTTTTAATTAGAAACTTTAAATTTATGTAACTAGACATCTGATACAAAGAACAAATAATCATATAAAAACAAAGGACTCATTTTGATGGTCTTGATGGAAACTTAGTATAGCTATTTTGGAAAGCTGGTTTCTTATGTAGATATATAATGTTTAATATATAGTCGGCCTACTAGTGGGTTTTTACCCAAAAATGCATATATCCATCAGGTATATTTATTATTTATAGGTAATATAGATATTAAATAAGTGTATTTAAAATTTATAATAATGTGTAATATATTAGTAATATATTAACATAATAAACAATACTGTTTTCTATTGCTATTGAAGTAGTATTCACACTTGAGTTGTAGAACATTATGAGATCAAGCTTGCTCTGAGTGATAGCTTCTTCCATGCTGGCTAACTTTCATAGTATCAGAAGGTGCTCCTTCAAGCTGCTGTGCAAGAAATCATTTACTTCCTGTTATGTTTCCTCTGCTTGCCTTTTGATGCACAATGATTTCACATAAACAAAAATAATTTCATATAAATGTTCATTATATTCTTTATAACATCTAACTGGTCCAGTAACTCAAATGTGCCTTAACTGGTAATAGGTTACTACTTGGCACAACTATATCACTATTATTCAGACAAGAAAAGTATAAAATACTAATGCTGTAATATGCATCAATGAGGACTTTGTCAAAACTATTAGGCCAAGAAAAGGAAGACACATATGAAAGACAGTATTTTTATAACTCTATTCACATTAATCTCCTAGACAAGGGGAAAAAACAAAAAATGCGAATTATTGGTTGCCAGGGGCTAGGGTAAGGAGAAACAAGAAGTGACTTCTTAGATAATAGCTTTAACTTCTTGGATGATGGAAATTTTTGAAAGTAAAAAGATGTTATCTCAGCAATGTAAACATATTATATGCTTTTAAATGATTAATTTTCTTATGGACAAAATTGCTTTAGTTCTAAAATGATGCTTATAAATTTAGTGACTTGTTTAATTTGACAAACTAGTTTACTAGAATCAAACAGATTGGGTTCAGATATCAGCACTGCCCCATGCAGCTGAGTGACATAACCAAGTGGCTTCTGTTCTCTGTGCCATCCCTAGATGGGAAGGTTCCATCCCTAGAGCCAAGTTAATAAAAGCATGTGTACAATTCAAAAGCAATAAATTAGTTGATACATTAGAAACAGAATGATTCCTCATAAGTAAAAAAGGAAACAATAATTATTAATCAATAATAACTTATGATTGTCAAAATGACATAAAATAATATAAAGAAACAGGATTTTAAGAATTAATATATAAGCCGGGCGGTGGTGGTGCACGCCTTTAATCCCAGCACTCGAGAGGCAGAGGCAGGTGGATCTCTGTGAGTTAGAGGCCAACCTAGTCTACAAGAGCTAGATCCAGGACAGGCTCCAAAGCTACAGAGAAACCCTGTCTCGGAAAATATATATATATATATTATTTTTAAAAAGGAAAAAATAAATGTACTATTAACAAATCCCATACTAGAAGCAATCATGTAAAAGCTTAAAGCTAAGATCTGTCATTTTAGCCGTAGTTTGTTATCAAGAGAACTGTGCCCATAGTCAGATGACATAAGAGACTTTTAAGCATATCTCACCAGAATTCATATAGTAAATAGAACAAATACTGTGCTACTTCAGAAGTAAGTGGTAAAGAATATAGAAACAACAAAAACAGGTTGAAACTGAAAAGTGTCAAAGATAAGCAGAATATATTACAGAAATTCTAAAAATACTTCAGAGAATTTGTAAATTCTCATTAAATACTTCACAAATATTTGAAATCAAATAGGAAGCAAATTAGCAGAGCAATATTACCAAGTTTAAATAGTGGCTTAATAATGCTTAGGCACTAGGGACTGCGCAACCAAAGAAAGAACCAAATGGACCAAATCTCCTTCTGCATGTCAAAGAATCTAAAATAAGTGTGTCAGGAACAACTATCAATCACCGAACTGCCCAGATTGAGGACATGTATATGCACACACACACACACATGCATGCACACACACATGCACACTCCACTTTTGACACATTCAAGTTCTTACCCTCTTCTGCTTCATCCTCCTGGGGTGACATTGGCCCCCCTCCACTAGTAGGAGTGACTGGCTCTTCTTTGTCAGACTCTCTGTGAAGACTCACCACTTCATATATTGCATCTCCAGCACTGCTATGGCCTTTTCCCTCAGACTGATAAAGATAAAATCATATATCTGAATATTAGAAATAAGTGAGCTAGACCTGGGAGAAGTTAGGGGAGGGGAGGGGATATGTATGTGTGTATATGTATATATATACATATACATATGGGATAAATAGTATAACAATAGTTCATTAAAAACAACTAAAATGAAGAACAACATATCACATTTATCTAAACCATGTAGAATTTGAAAGATTTTTAGTACACTGTCCTTGGCATAATTTAAGTGAATGATTTGCCTATGATGTTTTTTTCCGGTGCTGAGATGTGTACATGTTGGTAAGCTTCTAGCATTATATACCAAACTCAACTTACTAACCATTTTGATATAATTCAATTATTGTTCAAGACATCACAAGTTTTAGGACAGACAGCAAACGATGTCTGATTATTGGCTATCTCATGCTGAGAAAGAAATAACAGCTAGACTCACCAACTAATGACTGTAACTCTATGTAACCACTTTCTTTTCCGAGTCTAGGCTTGGGATCTAAACTCAAGTCTGCATGCTTGCTTAGAAGCATACTACCAATTGCACCATGGTGGTGAATATCTGTAATCCTAGCACTTGGGAACTGGAGACAGGGGGATCAAGAGTTCAGTTCAAAGCCAGGCTCAGTTACATGGACCCTGTCCTTAAAAAAAAAAAAATCCAAAGAGGAATGTTTAAATTAGAATACATTTCAAAATGAATTAAAAATGGAAACACGGCAAATCATACTAGTGCGTAACATCTAAACCTGAACACAGTATACAGCGAAATTTACTACAGTTATGATTACTTAGAAAAGATCATCATGGTTACTGTGAATACATGAAGGAGCAAAGTGATTCACCTCGTGCCAGATATGAGGCAGAAAAACAGCAACACACGAAGGAATAAGGGACAAGAAAAATTATATCACCATCTGGGGCCAATCCTTCAATGTCTAAACCACAGACTAATATCCTTCATAAAAATATACAAAAATCTCAACTATGTATTAGCAAATCTTGGATGGGATTGCAGTTCAGTGGCAGAGTACCTATCTAGCATTCACAAGTCCCAGGGAACAATCTGCAACAACATACAACAATATATCTACATTAGCAAATCAAAATCAGCTACTTGCCAGTTTACTGAAGGAAAATTATCATCCACAATCTGACTCAGCTATGGATGTTGTGTGCAATAATACTGACAAGTTGGCCAAATGAGCCCATGGGTGCAACAGTGGCTAGTCTGTTCATAGGGTAACCAACCACTTTCTAACACATTTGTCATCTGGTCCAAGGAGAGGATTCAAATCTGATCCCACAAACAAGGTCAAAAGTTCACAACTGAGGGTGTCACAGTAGGGAAGCTATTGCAGCTCTTTTATTAAATGGACATGATATGATTGTTATATTGCTTTCTAAATAACTGTACCCACAAACTAGTACTACTGTCTGTCAGCTATGGTAAGAATAGCTCTTTATGCCTTAGTCATCAGTGACCTCAGAGTCTCATTAAGTGTTCAAAGTACTAAAATTAAATGACTTTTGAATGCCCAGCTATAAATGAGATAACCCATCCAAGGCTCAGAAACAACATGGAAGAAGGGACAGAAAAAAAATTAAGAACTAGGGTTAGGGTGTGGAATGGTACACTAACTTTTGGGCATGTCATGGCTATAGCCATGAACTAAGAACAGCTGTAATTATATGTACAAAATTGAACCAGAAAACACCCTGTGATAGAAGAGTTAGGGCCCAGACATCCCTAAAGATTTCTATGCATTTAAAGACTGATAGAGAATGAGAGATAATTTGTTCAAAAGCTTAGTCACCAGTGAGATGCCCATATACCTGCAAACAACCCCTCCCCTCCAAAGCCATGGCTTCCAAACTCCTGCCCGCGGTTATCCTCGGGCCGCCAGGCTCAGGTAAGGGCACCGTATGCCAGAGGATCACCCAGAACTTTGGCCTCCAGCATCTCTCCAGCGGCCACTTCTTGCGGGAGAACCTCAAGGCCAGCACGGGGTTCCCGAGGACATTAGTACAGGCAGAAGCCTTGGACAGAATCTGTGATGTGGACCTAGTGATTAGTCTGAATATCCCTTTTAAGACACTTAAAGATCGTCTGAGCCGAAGATGGATTCCCCTTCTAGCGAGAGAGTCTATAACTTGGACTTCAACCCTCCTCAAGTGCTGGGGATTGATGATATCACTGGTGAGCCACTTGTCCAACAAGAAGAAGATAAACCCGAAGCAGTTGCTGCCAGAAGAGGGCATCAGATCTGTAAGATGGTTGTGAGCCACCATGTGGTGCTGGGAATTGAACTCAGGACCTCTGGAAGAACAGCTAGTGCTCTTAACCTCTGAGCCATCTGATATATTTTCTTTATAAGGTAATAGGTAGAGAAAATGTATTAGTTACTTTCCTAGTGACAATAAAAGAAATGTCTGATCAATACAACTTAAGCGTGAAGGGGGCACACAACAGGAACCTCATAGTTTGAGGGCACAATCCATCAAGTAGGGAAGGCATGGTAGCAGTAAAGTGAGGTAGCAGCTCACATTGCAGCCTGTCAGCAGACAGGATGATGAATGCTTGTGTTCAGCATGACTTCTTCCTTTAATTCAGGTATGAGACCTAAGCCCATAAAATGGCACCACCCACAAAGTCAGATTAACCAGGAGTACATTCAGGACTGTTTACTAAAGAATGCAACATTATATTGAACTCTGGTTTCCTTCACAGAATTAAGGATTATGCTCTCTGCGGTAACATATATCAAGCCATCTCTACATTCATATCTTCAGGAGATGTTCTTCACTCACTTTATTTTAAAACACTTTTCCATTTGTTCATCTAAAATGGCCAGAGGGTTAGGGATTGTTAGGGACAAGTGTCAATGCTCAGATGCTTAGCTTACAGCTGTCAAGTTCTCTCTATAGCCACTGCTCAGCTGCAGCTGCCACCACACTAAGGTACAGCCAGTAAGTCAGACCAGGCCTACAAGACAGAGCAGAGGAAGAGCAAGGATGAGATCTGGGGGCCATACCACTTGTAACACTAGAGACAACCTGTAGACACCCAAGAAGAACCAAAGAAGATAGCAATAGCTACCATAATTGGGTTGTTTGTTGCTATTCTGTTAATAGTCTATGCTCTGAAGCACTGCCTGGCAGATCTAACAGGTTACACTGAGATATATACTAGACTAGAACTGGAGTTACCATGCCTGCAGCCCTCTAATACAGGCTGTAATCATCATTACTGCTTCTCCGCAGTCCCTTAGAGGTGCTGGAAGCCAGAACATTGACATCTTAATCTCCACAAATGTCATGGGAGCTATCAATTAGAGGCTATGTCAGTGGCCAATTCAAGTTGTCATGACACCAGCGGAGGTCAAAATCTAGCTGCCAGTATCACTAGTGCCCCAAGGGAAGCCTTGGGAAGTACAATAGCTGAGTTTGGTGATACTACCTAGTGAAATAACCTCTATAATAGCTGCAGAGAAAACTTGTTCTGATGGCACAGCTGATATGATCATTAAAAATATTTCACTAGGGTACTACTTATGACTACTCCAGACACACTCCACAATGCTGCAACCACTTTAGATGTCCCTATTCCCTTTTCTGAGAAACACCTCTCTCACCACTGACAGTCAGAACAGACAAGCCCAGTATGCCTGTTGGTGTAGGAGGTCCTTCTGTATTTGTGTTGCTTTCACTGGTTATTAAAGAAACTGCCTTGGCCTAGTTGATAGGACAGAACTCAGATAGGCAGGAAAGACAAAACAGAATACTGGGAAGAAGAGCAGAGACAGGCAGACGTCATGAATCTCTGGACTGAGATGGACTGTAGGTAAACCACAGTCACGTGGTGATACACAGATTTAATAGAAATGGGTTAATCAAGATGTGAGCGCCAATAAGAGGCTAGAGCTAATGGGCCAGGAAGTAATTTAATTAATACAATTTCTGTGTGGTTATTTCGGGGTTAAGCTACACAGGTGGCTAAAAAAGCAAGCCCACTCCTCCTCATTACAGCCTGTGAAAACTGCCAAGCAATGCAGAAAGTCTGTGTTACCAGTCAGAAAACGACATGTATTTTGGACTGCCCTTTTCAACTACATACGCAGATTTCTTCACTTTCTTTCAGGCCAGGCTAGAAAATCTATGCTCTATTCTGTGCTATGTGCTATAGCATCGGCCCTAATAAAGCCTTCCTGAAATGATTTTACTGCCATTTTTTTTGTTTGTTTGTTTGTTTGCTTGCTTGCTTGCTTGCTTGCTTACTTGTACCAGGGTCTCAAATAGCCCAGGCAGACCTATTGCGTGCTATGTACCCAAGAATGATGTTGAACTCCTAATCCTCCCTCCTGCATCTACCACATGAGTGCTGGGATTATGGGCATATGGCATCATGCTTGGTTTAAGTTATGGCATGGTTCAAACCCATGGTTTCCAGCATGCTCTAAAGAGCTAGACCTATTAAGAAATATCCAATCCAGAATTCATCATTTGTACCTCAAGTAGAGGGAGTTGATCTGATGACATTACTACCAAGAGCTACAGGCCTAGAAAATGCCTACTATCCAGAGACCTGCTAAAGCTACCAAAATCTGAGATGGTTGGGATGGCTAAAGAAAAGCTGCTGGAGAAGCTCTAGAACTCCCAGCAGTTTCTAATCCAGCAATGGAGAGCTGCTAAAAGTTTCTGGTAGCCACTGACTCCAGCTACTGAGTGGAGGTCTTGCCAAGAGCAGCTAGGAAAACAGTTAGGAAACAGTTAGTGCCTGTCAGCTGCTGAGAACTTTTGGTCAGGGCTATAATACTACATTTCCTTTTCATGATATCTAAGTTAAATTGAGCCAAAGAATCCTCAGCCAATATGTCAGCAATCAGACAGAGATATAAAGAAAATACAGGTTATTTTAACATTAAATCTACACTTAGGACAGAGCCCATATCAATTAATGTCACCAAGGAGACACTTATTGTTTGGTGAATGAATGAGAAAATAACCAAACAACACTATGTGGTAGATACTATCTTGACTTTACAAATAAAGAAATAACAGTTTATAAACACAACCAAATGACAGAATAGGGAACTAGTTTCATACCTAGTATCAAATTATTATCATTTCCACTTATTGTCATGTTATAGTCTAAAAAGTGATGATGAAATCAGCTAAACCGTGGAATCACCAACACATAAATTCCTTCATTAACGAAGATGACTGTCAGGAAAAGTCCAGATCTTATGCTGATGATCCTTAGCATTTAGAATGGGCTTTTCAAAATGAGACAAGAGGAAATGAAGCCAGTTTCTCCAGCCAATGATATTGCAAACTCAAAATCTCCAGAGCATGTGCTACACATAAAAAGAAACGTCTTCTGTGTAGGGGCACCCACCAATCACCAAAACATTTCTCCCTTGCCATAATTCCTCAGACACAGATAGGGCAAGCCAACTTGAACCTATAGGCCTTGTTCTCATTGATGGCTAAACGTGTGATAAAGCTTTTACTTTAACATTTTCAAATTTAATTTTTTATTTTCTTTAGAAGATCATAGATAAGAGCTGTATTGACAACACTTCCACATCTGCCTCTTCTCCCTCCAATTCATCAATATATATTCACACAAATTCATAAATACATATTCACACTACTGAGTGCATCCAGTGTTGCTTATATATACATGTGTTTAGGGTTGACCACTTGAGACTGGATAAAACAACAAGGATCTCATTCCTGGAAAAAAAATGTATCTGCCTTTCTCAGCAATCCCTGATTGCCTGATAAATTTTTTTTTTTTTTTTTGGACTTTCGAGACAGGGCTTTTTGGTTCCTGTCCTGGAACTAGCTCTTGTAGACTAGGCTGGCCTTGAACTCACAGAGATCCGCCTGCCTCTGCCTCCAAGGCTGGGATTAAAGGCGTGCGCCACGACCGCCTGGCCATAAAATTTTTTAATTTAAAAAAACCCAGTACCATAGTATGCCTTCTATTAATTTTAAAAAGGGAGTCTTTGCTTGGTCACAATAACAGAGCTCAATGAGGTAGAATAAACCTGCAATTCCAGCTATTCAGGAAGCATTATAATGTAGAAGAATTGCAATGTTTGAGGCTAGCCTAGTATCTTAATAAGAGTCACCTATTAAAAATCTTAAAAAACTAAAACTTAAACTTTACAAAACTACCAATATACATATTATCTTCATTGTGAACACAGGCTCTACTCTAAGTTTCTACAAGGCTCATAGAAAATGGCATATATTTCCTCAAAGGAGCTTCTCCTATCCCCTATGTCATTTTACTGCTGTGGGTCTCTACATCCCTAGAGCACAGCACTGGACATTCTTTTCATCTACATGTGTCATATGCATAGCTATATATAATATCTATATATTTCCTTATTACTAACAGGGAGATCCAGTAGAGTTTGGAGTTTAGTTTAAACACTATACCATTATTGTAGACACTATACCACATATATCAAAAGTAATTTGTCCTTCAGTTACTCTGACTATGACAGTCACTGAATTATCTTCACTGGTGCTCACTAATCCCAATGTCATAAAGGTCTTTAGTAATACTATTGACCCATACACTAACTTTAAAGTAAGGAAACTTTAATTTTCTTACTAAAGTTTCCTTACCTTATAGTTAGAGAGAAGGATTCCTGTCAGGCTTAGTGGGTTTTTTTTGTTTTTGTTTTTTTTGTTTTGTTTTTTTTTGGTTTTTCGAGACAGGGTTTCTCTGTAGCTTTGGTGCCCATCCCGGAACTAGCTCTTGTAGACCAGGCTGGCCTCGAACTCCCAGAGATCGGCCTGCCTCTGCCTCCCGAGAGGATTAAAGGCGTGCGCCACCACTACCCGGCTCAGGCTTAGTTTTTATTGTCTATTGTGGAGAAGCCCATCTGCTCCACTATATATATACTTTATATTTAAAGTATTTTAAATTTTAAATATTTATATTTATATATATATACTTTATATTTAAGCTCTAAGTGTTTATTTCTTCTGTTTAAATCCAAAACATATGACATAAAACAACACACATGAGAGGTAATTCTTTTCACAGTCATTATAAAATTCAGAATATCACTTCAAGACAGATGTTCTAATAAATAAATGCAATTCATTTATTATTAGAGTTGAAACTCTCCATAATAAACATAATAAAAAGCAGTATGTTTTTCAGAACATTTGTTCTTAAATATGACATCAGATATGCTAACAGATATTATTTCAATTATTCAAACTTTACTGATTTTATTTATGAAATGCCAATCTAGAGCTGAGAAGAGAGTCACTCATGCCTGTAATCTCAGCATTTTGGAAACTGAGGCAGGCAGACTGCCATCAAGTTTGAGGTCACTCTGGGCTACAAAATGAGTCCTAGGACAGTTGGGAGCTACAGAGTGAAATCCTCTCTCACAAAACAGGAAGAGACAGAGAGGTAGGGATGGGGAGAAATCTGCATTTGTTTCATAAATGTTATCCTGGTATCAATGTTATTTCATAAATGACTGTATTATATTGCTATTACTTTAAAGTTAATATAAGAGCATCTCTTTTATAACATTAGTTTTTCTGCTTTTTGTTTATTTTTGTTTGCTTTTCTCTTGTGTACCTGCCTCAGACTGTCCCTTGTAATGTATCACATATCTCCAGAATAAGAAAGAATTCGAAAGCCATCCATGTTTTCAGGATTGCTGACTCAGCTACCTTTTAAGAATTATACTATTTTATAGAAACCTCACCAAACTACCAAAATCACCTATTTTTTCTGGCAGACTATATCATCAAATGTGCCTAACTATGAAACAAAACCAAATAATTCACTTGCATTTTGCAAGTTTCTATCTCTATGTGCCTGTTCTTTCACGCCTAAAAACAAGTCTGTTTCCATCTATTTTACAGCATTTACAGTGCTTGTTTACCATGTCAAAAGTCTTGGAATGAATCTCCATCATCCATAAAACCATATATGATATCACACACCTGCAACCCCAGTAGTTGTAAGATAGATCAAAAAATCTAAGAACATCTTCATCTATATAATGAGTTTGAGGCCAGCCTGAGCTTCCATGTCTTGCCTTAAAAACAAAAACAAAAAAATTGATTCTATACATTTGACACTACAAAAAAGCATAAATCACTTTCATAGACAGCAATTATTTTTAAAAGAACAGATTTCCAAATGTTGAGCAATGTACTAGAAGCTGGGGAGAGTTCAGTTGGTAAACCACCATGAAATCATTAGGACCTTGATCTGATCTCCAGCACCCACATTAAAATGGTGAGTAGGATATTGTACAAGTGTAATCCCAGTGCTGTGGAGATGGACATAGGAGGCTCCCTGGAGAATCCAAGCTGGCCAACACATTGAATTGGCAAGCTCCAAATTCAGCTTGTCTCGAAAATGGAGGTAGAAGTACCTAAAAACAACACCTGAACTAGACATCTAGCCTCAACATACACACACTTATTCCCTATATGCATGAACATGCACATAAAAGCATGCATGCTCTCAACAAAATATTGAACAATCAATAAGATAGGCAAAATTCCAACATTAAACATCACTTACATTATACATATACATATATATATCACTATATTCAAACAGACTTGCTGTCATACTGTCTTTTAGAAGTAATAAGCCTATTGGTTTCATTTGTTAAATTTTCAGTATATTGAAAGAATCTACTTGCTAGACAGGGGACAGAGGGGACTGTATCTCTGTTGTAGGCCACATGGTAATGTTTTAGTAAACTCAACAACAGAAAGAAAAAAGAACGGTAACAGACGGAGAAGAAAAAAACAAAGATAAAAATTGCATGCTTGTTTAAGGGTGTGGTTTGTGTGTCTGCTGTATGTCTGTGCATATATGTGTCTGTATATCTGTGTGTTGAAAGCCTTAAAGTTCTTGTCAAATAGATCTTTCACTTCCTTGGTTAATGTAACCCCAAGATACTTTATGCTATTTGTGGCTATCGGGAAAGGTGAAGTTTCTCTGATTTCCCTCTCTGCTTCTTTATCCTTTGTGTATAGAAGGGCTACTGATTTTTTTGAGTTGATCTTGTATCCTGCCACATCACTGAAGGTTTCATTAGTGGACTCTAGCCATAAACAAAGGACATTAAGCCTATAGTTCACAAGCCTAGAGAAGCCAAATAACAAGGCGAACCCAAAGAAAAACATATATAGATCCTCTTGGAAATTGGAAGCAAACAAGATTGCTGAGCAAAACTTGGGAGCATGAGGGTGGGGATGAGGGAAGGGGAGGGGGAGATAGAAGGGAAAAGAAAAAGGGGAGTGGGAGGGTGGAGATGGAGGAAGGGCAGATATAGGAGCAGGGAAGAAGATATCTACATTAAGGAGCCATTTTAGGGTTGGCAAGAGACTTGGCTCTAGAGGGGATCCCAGGTGTCCACGGGGATGTCCCCAGCTAGGTCCTTGGGCAGCAGAGTAGAGGGTGCCTGAACTGGCCTTGCCCCACTATCACACTGATGATTATCTTGAATATCACCATAGAGTCTTCGTCCCGCGAAGGATGGAGATAGAGACAAAGTCACTCATTAGAGCAATGGACTGAGCTCTCAAGGTCCAGTTGAAGAGCAGAAGGAGGGAAAAGATGAGCAAGGAAGTCTGGACTGCGAGGTGTTGGTCTACCCACTGAGACAGTGTGCCTGATCTAATGGGAGCTCATCAAATCCAGCTGAACCGGGACTGAATGAGCATGCAATCAAACCGGACTCTCTGAATGTGGCTGACAATGGGGGTGGACTGAGAAGCCATTGATAAAGGCACTGGGACTTGTTTCTACTACATGTACTGGCTTTTTGGGACCCTAGTCTATTTGGATGCAAAGCTTCCTAGGCCTGGATTGGGGGGGGCGGGCACTTGGACTTCCCACAGGGCAGGGTTCCCTGCCCCCTCTTATGGAGGGAAGGAGAGGGAAGAGGATGAGTGGGGGAGCGGGAGGGGAATGGGAGGAGGGGAGGAAGTGTAAATTTTTGAATGAAAAAAATTTTAAAAATAAATAAATAAAAACAAAAATAATAATCACTACCATCAACTAAGCAGTTATCAAGTCATAATCCCTGTTCTAAGGACTTTGCATGATTAGCCTCTGTTAATTCTGACATCTCTTTGAGGTGGTATAATTACAGTCCTCATTTCAGAGAGTTTACCTAAGGTTATACAAATAGAAAATGCACAGTAGTGTGTGTTGGAATACAAACTATAACAGATCTGACTTTCATCTATTATTTGAGAGAATATGAGGAAAAAACAGCTTGTGAAAGGACATCCCATGCAATCTGGTGTCTTCCCCAAGAATCTGAAGTAAACCTATCTGAGGACAGAACTATTTCTTAGACCATCAAATAAATCTAATGTTCTTAGAATAAAAGGAGCTCTGGACATGGAGTGCTAAATCCCTCTGAACCTCAAAATAAACTATTTTCCTTTGAATAAAGTATTCATGCCTGCATTCATATTTTCAAAGGCAATCTTAACTACATCAAATGTCCACCTAATTCCTTCCTTCTACCAATGCTGCCAATCTATACTAAAATCTCCCAGCTACGACCCGCAGCCACAAATTGCCCCAGTATCTGGAGTTACAAGAAGATAGTCTGGCCTTCTTTGGAGCAGTCTGGCTAGAGGTGAGGATAATAATCTCAGCTCTTACTATGAACAGTCATGTGGATATTATTAATTATTCAAGCTTTATATATATAAATATATATAAACAATTATATGATCATTTTAATTAAGCAAATTAACAAAATCAACAATATGTTATGTATATAGACATGACAACCACCCTTGTTCCCTAGCTTGAGGAGTTTGCTGTACAAGAGTACTTTGGTGTGTGAACTATCAATATCCCAGTCTAACTGAAACAAATTTGAGAACACCCTACATACCTCTCCTGTGTGCTCGACACTAAGGGAGAAATGTAGAGAGAAGTGAAATCACCCAACCCTTTGTCAAGACACTGCGAGAGATCAGAGGCGGTTTTGATGCTAAGGTTCCTTTCTCTGTGTGCTCCTTCAATATGACCGATCTCCTCCCTTAGCTCATCAATGAGGACACCTGTCACTAGCAAGAAAGTAGAGGATATAAGTATAAGAAGGATTCTCAGGGTAGAGACGCAAATAGCACACTCGTTATTCATCTTTGGAACGCTAAAATAGAATTTCAAAGATAATGTTTTGAAAGTTACACTTTCTCAAGATACATAGTATGTATTTCTTAAACTATGATTAGCATAACAGGAATCAGGCCTGGTTAACGGGAATGCTGGGCTTCATTTAAGCAAAGCACAGAAGGCTGAAGCTACAAGTCCCATCAGATAGACAGAAAGGTGGGCAGCCGTTCTGACACAGGTGAAAGAAGGGACCAGGGTGACAGTAAACACATACTTCTTCCTCCAGAATTTCAAAATTGCCTAGGCAGTTTTTG
>NW_026068097.1:2615102-2627979 GCF_014885135.2 Alexandromys fortis | reverse complement strand
GGGGGCCATGTGTGGGAAGAGGGGGAGGGAAATGGGAAACGGGGAGGAGGCGGTAATTTTCTTAAAAAATAAATAAATAAATGAAAAAAAATGACTTTCAATATTTGAGAGTACAGACCTTAAGAGGATGATGAATCACACTTGTAAAAGAGTGTGATGAAATTCATCAAGATAGCATAAATGTCACCAAAAATTTGCTACTAAATATACTGGACTGATTCTCCCTCCATATTGAAAATATGACTTGGTGCTCTATATAAACTTGCATTTTATTTTATAAAAAATAAAACAAAAACAAAAAAAGAAAAAAAGGCAAAAAAGAAAAGAAAATGGAGAAAAAGTGGGAAATCCCATAAAATACTAAGACATTTGGAAGACTGAAGTTTTGAATACTGCTCATATAATGTTCTTTACAATATACTACAAAACTATTCCACAACAATTAAAAACTGATGAAAACTACCAGGTAAAATAATTTAATGAAAGATAAAAACCATAGTAATTTCAAAGTACCTAACAAATGAGCCCTAACTAAGCTATATTCATATTTCTAATATGAAACTGAATAAATGTCTTCTGTATTTACTTGTTGATTTTACCACATTGCATTTTGAATATTAACAGTTACAAAGCAGACAGTATTATTTTGAAACACTCCTGGCTATCCTAGAACTCATTCTGTAGACCAGGCTGGCCTCAAACACACAGATCTGCCTGCCCCTGCCTCCCAAGTGCTGGGATTAAAGGTGAGTGCCACCACTGTCTGGCATATTATTATAAAATTAGGAGAGTAAGTGAACTAACAAAACACACATGAAGGATTTTTACACACTAAAAATAGACATTTTACAAACTGACACTATTAGAATTTACATTATTTTCCAGTTACCTTCTTCCTTTATTTTAAAACAGAAAATACATATTTAGTGCCTTCCAGACAAAACAGGACTAACACACATGAACTCAAAAACACTGTGGCAAAAAAAAAAAAAAAAAAAAAAAACACTGTGGCAGCATACAAAGAACCTGCATAGGTCTAAGCCAGACGGGACCCCAGCCATAAGAAGAAAAGTGGACTGATAAGCAAAGTGAGAAAATTAACTAATATAAGATTACTTATTGCAAAAAGAGATCACCATTAGATATACTTAAACTTTTTATTTTAACTTTATAAGCATAGAATATTTCCATATCTGTTTATTTTGGGGATATGCTGTTATGTTTTTGTTGTTGTTTGTTTGTTTTGGTTTGTTTGGGGGGGTAAATGTTTCAAGTAATGTAGACAAAAGCAGAAACTTAGTGTTTTCTTGATCAGTATTTCTAGTGAATACGATCATCCTTTACAGGAACTTGATTTCACATAACTGTGCATTACATAAATGTATAGTTTTCAAACGTTACATTGGGTTGACCTTATTTAAAGTCAACTTAATTGATTCTACAGGACCTATTGGTTTCGTGGGAGCCTAGGCAGTTTCGTGGATGCTCACCTTACTAGACCTGGATGGAGGTGGGTGGTCCTTGGACTTCCCACAGGGCAGAGAACCCTGATTGCTTTTTGGGCTGACGAGGGAGGGGGACTTGACTGGGGGAGGGGGGGGGGGAAAGGGGAGGCGGCGGTGGGGAAGAGACAGAAATCTTTAATTAATAAATAAATAAATAAATAAATAAATAAATAAATAAATAAATAATAAAATAAAGTCAACTTAATTTTTTTAAAGGAACTTCACTGCTTTTGCTATGCTGTAATGGAGTGTATTTACATTCAAATAAAAAGCAGGTGGACTAGGGATATAAAACAGTTGGTCGACTTGCCTGGCATTACCAAGGCCCTAGGTTGGAGCCCTAGCAATGTACAGGTTGTGGTGGCATCCATCTATAATCCTAATACTTGAGAAGTGGAGGAAAGTCATCCTTAACTACTTAATCAGTGTGAAGCCACCCTTAGATACATGCGATCCTGTGAAAAAAGAAAAGATGGACAGACGGATGGAAGGAAGAAAGGAAAGAAGGAAGGGAGGGAGGGAGGGAGGGAAGGGAAGGGATGGACAGAAGGAGGGAGGAAAGAAGGAAGGGAGGAAGGAAGGAGGGAGAGAGGAGGGAAGGAGGGAAAGAGGGAAGGATGGAAGGAAGGAAGGGAGGGAGGGAGGGAGGGAGGGAGGGAGGGAGGGAGGGAGGAAGGAAGGAAGGAAGGAAGGGAGGGAGGGAGGGAGGGAGGGAGGGAGGGAGGGAGGAAGGAAGGAAGGAAGGAAGGAAGGAAGGAAGGAAGGAAGGAAAATTTAGAGGTAACAATGCTTCTACACAAAGAACAAAAACATCCTACCTGCTTCAACCTCATGAAGAAAGTCTCTGTAAAAGTCTTTCTGCTAAAATACCAAAATCTTTCGTTTGCAGGATATACACGAACTACTGTCTCCAGGAGAAAGCGAACTGGTTCCACCACCTCTGTGACTACCATATCCACTGCCACAGTCATGTACACCCTTTTATCTGCAACAGAAAATTTCTGGGTTTTATTATTCCGTGATTGTTGAAGAAAATAAGATCTCCTTGGCTTATACAAGAATTACAGTACTAGAAAAGCAAATTAACTTCTATATATTTATTTTTAATTATTATATCATAATCAAGTATCTAAATCTCCTGACAGATGTCTTTTTCCATTCTCTAAATAGGATGCTTAATATAACAAATAAAGACTGTGGAGAAATTTGAAAATGCCTTGGGTTGCATTTCCAGCAACATACATACATACATACAGCAGGAAAGCAGATAAAATGTTGAAGATAACTTTACTCTAAAATTATTGAATTTCTTAGATAATCACTAGAAAATCAAAGATGCATTCTTTCAACCTAAAACAGAAATGGCAGAAAGTGAAAGGTATGTTTGCAAACTAGAGGAGCTGCATAGGCCTCTCATTTTAAATCTGTGTAGTAGAGCACTGCTGATATAAATATCTCCATGTGCTGTGAACTAAGAAAAACATCCTCTGAAGAATTCTCAATACTTTCACTGCTCATAATGCATATATTTTCTTGTAAAAATAATTAATTGAGCTGGGGAGATGTCAGCAACAACACTTGTACACTTGGGTGAAAGGAAAATACCCAGCAAGTGCATTAAAAAGTGAGGCAAGTTGGACATACCTATAGTCCTAGTACTAGGGTAGTGCAAGTCAGAAGGATCACTGGGCTTTCTGAATGCCAGCCCGGCTCCAGATTCAGTGAGAATCTCTGTCTCAAGGGACTAAGACAGAGAATGATAGAAGAACACCCGACATCTTTTACTGGTCTCCATCCACATGGGCACACAGGTATGTGCACCACCCCAGTCACACCTATACCACAAAAATCATTATACACATACTCACACAGCAAAAATACCATTACTAAAACTTCAGTGAAATACAACATGCAGTTTTCACATATATGTACATATATGAGTATAAACGCATATATGTATACATGTGCACATATTATTTACACATGTAAAAGCAGAGGTACGGAAAGTGTTTTAAGGGATTATAGTGTTATCAGTCACATTTCTACTTACTATTTAAAATATTCCATTTGTTGCAACACTTGTTATTAAATGTAGACTATTCTAAGCCAGTATCTATTTTTTTCCATCATGATAGACTAAAATATGAATTCCATTTTATTTAATTTCCTGCTTGATACTTATTGAGAATTTTGGACTTATAGCTTAATCATACAATACAAATGAATAATCTTTTCTTTGTCTCTTAAATATACTTTGTTTTGATTTTTTAGACAAAGTCTCAGAATATAGCCCTAGCTGGTCTGAACTTACAGAGATCTGCCTGACTTTGCCTCCCAAATGCTGGAATTTAAGCAATATTCCTCTATGGCCCCAGCCTTCTGAAATATTTTTAAAATTTGACTTTTCCTGTTTTTAATTCTAAATTAAAGGAAAATACAAATAGCCAAAGGCATCATTGAGATAAGTGTAAATATTACTAAGTGAAAGTATTTACTAGGACAAGTATCCCTACCAATTCAAGAGAATTTAAGATTCTTTAGACATTGTACTTCAACTTGAGTACCATAAATGTACAGGGTGAAGAAGAGTGCATAAGATATAAATTTAAATACTCAAAAGGATCTCAAACGAAATTAAGAGATATTTCGTCTCTAGTGCCTAAAATGTTTTCATAAAAAAAAATCAAGCCTTCTTTGGCTTGTGAATTCTGAGTAATATATAATTTCAAAAATGTCCTTTGAAATTTTTAAAAAGTCAAGGCAACATGTTTGTGTAGCATGTTAAATAATTTCAAAAGAAACATCATTTGGATCCCAACAGTATGATATAAATAGCGTAAAAAGCTTATTTTAGCAGGGCAGTGGTAGCACATCCTTTAATCTCAGCACTTGGGAGGCAGAGTCACACAGATCTCTGCGAGTTTGAGGTCAGCCAGCCTGGGCTACAGAAGGAGTTCCAGGATAGGCACCAAAGCTACAAAGAACCCCTGTCTCAAAAAATAAATAAATAAAGCTTATTTTAACAAAATAATCTTTTAATTGAGAATAAAATGTATTAAAATAGAAATTTTTCTCAACTTTATATTTTCTTTCTCAGTGGTTATAAGAAAGAAGGTTATATGGTGCTACTACAAACCTGTCTCCAAAGTAAACTCTGTAACAATAATTTGATACTAAAATGAATAAGGCTGAATTTTAAAAACTGTTTCTTACTTTCTTATATATGTGTATATGTTCACGTGTGTGCATGTTTACATGAGTATAGTGTAGTAATATATCATTTAAATTTTAAAAAATAAAGCTTGCCTGAAGTTCAGAGAGTAAAACAGCCACACTGATCAGCCTTACATACCAGGTAGTGGTGACACACATCTTCAATCCCAGCGGCCACACTAGTTTGCCATAGAAAACAGGAGGTAGTGGTGCACACCTTTAATCCCAGCACTAGAGAGGAATCTAAGAAGGGAGGACAGCTCTCCAGACACAGTCTCATTCTGAGATTCCTGAAAGCAGGATCACCATTTTCAGACTGAGGTAGAGGTAAGAGACAGTGACTGGCTGTTTTACTTTTCTGACCTTCAGGTTGAACCCCAATTTCTGTCTCAGGGTTTTTATTAATCATGCTACATTTAGAAAGAAGAAACATGAGTGTTCATGTGTGTGCATGTGTTTATAAGTTTGTAAGGATGGAGCATATGTCTTCATGTGTGTTTATATGTATGAGAGGGTACATAAATGTTCATGTGTGCATGTTTATATATGGAAATGGAGCATGCATGTTCATGTATGTACATATTTACATGTGGTGAGAGCATATGTGTTCAGTATGTGTGTACATGTTTATATTTGGGGAGAGCATGTGTGTTCAGTATGAGTGTGTGTGTTTACAAGGGAAACAGGTGTGTGCATGTGTGGGGGGCAGGTAAATTGAGTATCTGATGTTGTAGGCATGTTTACATGCATGTATGAAAGACAGCATGTATGTTTAGATTATGCATGTTTACATATGGGAGGAAGGAGCTTATGAGTACATATTTATTCATATTTATATGTGTGTGAGAAAGGAAGTCGGTGTGTACATCTGTGTGCACATTTACATGAGGAGGGACAATGAGTGTGTGGAGGTGCGCATGCACATTTGTCATGAGCATGGAGACCAAAAGTTGATGCTGGGAATCTCAAGATCCTTTTTTGCTGTTGTTTTTGTTTTCTTGAGGCACGGTCTCTCAATCAGATCTAGATCTTCAACATGCCAAGTCTAGCTGGCCAGCTTCATCCAGGGATGCTGTCTCCTCCTTCCAAGGCTGGAATTATGGGTGGATTCCCATTCCAAGCACTTACTTGGATACTGGGGATCCGAATACTGTTCCCTTCCATGCTGAGGAAGTAAATGCTTTAACTGCTAAGATATCTTCCTAGCCCAAGGCTCAGTTTCATATAAACATTTTTTGCTATGTTTTAATTGTAACATACTTTGTTTAAACATAGTATGTAATCAAATGCATGTATTTTGTAGAACTAGTGAACACCCACTCTCTTTACAGACAACAAAGAATAGCTATCATTTTAATGTTCTTTACAAGAACAGCATATTTTCCTATGAGTAATCATTGATGCTTCTTGTCTTTAGCCAAAAGTCAAATATGGGTATAAACTAAATAACATAAAATTAAAGATGAAACAAGTTGATTGTTATATTCTGAACATACATATTTAACTGAATGAAAAATAACTCATTTTCAGTAAAACTGTAAAGCAAGTAAAACTTTAAATTTAGTTTAAACAGATCAAAGATCTAAGATCTAGATGAAGTAATTAATAAAAATATAAGTAATCTATAATGCTTAGTTAAAAATGGTAAACAAGGATATGCAAATTTCCAAAATTTGTTTGCTTAGACATTCCATCACTCTCATCCAAATAAAACAACCAACTTTAAAGCAATATTTAAATCACAAAGTCAAATGTTTTCCACATAATCTAATATAACTAATCAACATGGTTTTTAAAGTTATTCTTTTAACTAATGAATTTTTCCCCACAAAAACATGAAAAATATGAAAAGGAACTTCATAAATATCCACTATGATTCTAAATATGAATATCTTCAATTTAAATAGGCAGAAGTACTTTCTAAAAGTGTAATAAAACAAGATTACTCACAATAAAATTTAGAAGTAATAAAAAATATTAAAGGAAAGTCACCTTTCGGAGTTTCTTCATTAAGTGCCAGAAATATTGGTGCATTGGGGTTCCACATGCCTGTGATGACATAAGCTCTACCATCGTAGCTCTTTCCCATGGATTCCTAGAAAAGTTCAGACAGGAATCATGGGCAGTATGCACAAGGAAAATTATCACACTTTAAAATTATACCCTTAATCAATTTAATTTATTAAAATGTACATCTACACTCAAATAGAAGCTTACATTTTAATGTAAATTTTCCCACACAAAAGCATTTCTTTGAGTATTGTTATATTCTAGCTATCTTCAAACACAGGTTAGGTATAAACACATGTACTTCTTGCATGAAAAGAAGCATACCTATTCATGCTGAGTCATAAAAACATAAAGTTGTAAAGGTATATTAAATGTGATAGCTTGTTTGAGGTCAAAATATCTATATATAAAAGACCACAATATAAAATATGCTGGGAATATAAGTTCAATTCCCAGCACCAAATAATAAAATACACCCACTCACAAATATCTACAGAAAGACTCAACCACAGAAGGAAAAAGTAGTAATGTTACTTTTTTATGGCAATATCTTCAAACTTCAAACTTAATAATTTTCTAGTATCTATAAATCAATAAGAAATCACAATGGAGAGTTTAATTCTAATCAACAAATGTAGCTTTATCTCTCTTTCCTCTTCTTCCATCACTCTTACTTCCTCCTCCCCAACACAGCTCTCTTTACCCTCTTCCTTCCTCCTACCTTCCCTCCAAATTGGTTTTTTTTTTCTGTTCCCTCCTTATCGCCTCCATTTTAAAGTTTTCACTTAATCAGCTCTTGACTATTGAAAACAAGGCCATAAATGAGTTTTCGTATACGTTGCAGAGAAAGCAGGCCAAAATGATAGCTTGTGAAACACCCACAGAAGCATGATAACATGTGCCAAGACACATGAATGCTACCTACAGAACTTTCCATTTTTGTATTTCCTTGTACTATGAACGGTGAAAAAGGAACCAGACCAAAACAAAGAAAACTTTTTTCCATTCCTTACAGACATTTCTCTAAATTCCTATAAAACTGGATCAAGTCACTTGATTATTATATTCTTCTAATATATCTATCAATTTTAGTCAAACTGTATAAGACCAAGAATCTTGCATTCCAGAGATGAAGTAACTAAAGAGCATTTAATTTTAAAGGAACCACACTACGCAACTCCTCCCTAAAAACATCCATAAATTCACTCTCCCTCTCCCTCACACATCACAGCGCACACGCAGATACATACACGCACACACACAGTCCTCTAGCTCTTCACTATCCACACTAACTAGTCCCCAGTCAGTACAGGAATGAGTTTCTTACTTAAAAGATGCCAGCTATTTCTGTATGCTTGAATGTTTCCTGTGTTTGAGTACAGAAAAATGAACTAGAGTAATAATCTTTCTTTCAATGAACAAGTACAGAAATTAGGTAGTTAGCCACGGAAGTTTAAAGATTTCAGTAAGAACTGAAGCTGTGACAAGCCACATATAAAGTAGCAAAAAAAAAAAAAAACTATGAAGTGAAAATAAAAAGAAGAGATTTAGTTGTACTAGGAAACTGTTAAAGAGATGAGAAAGAGTGAAGGAAAGAAACACTAAAACCCATTTTTAAGCCAGGTCTGCTTGTGCAGAACTACAATCCCAATATTCATAAACGAAGGAGGGATTCTGAGTTACAGCCAAGCTTAGATTACACAACAAGATGCTCTCAAAAAAAAACTTTAAAATTATATACTGTCCAGACAAAAAACGGAAGTAGATGAAAGGAAGAGAAGGAGATCCACAAGACAAAGATGGTATGGGGGGGGCAGCACTTTATCACACACATACAGACAAACTGCTTCACGAAACTTTACCTCCATGTTTTGAACATACATATACATTCCAAATATACTGATTACAATATAAAATGTGCCTTTTTAATCTAATGTCAACATATGGTTAATTATATAGATCCACATACTATGGAGTAACTCTAATAAATTGTGGTCCAGCTTCACGTAACATATATGTACTGCAGTTCCACAGAACATATATTTACTGAGTTTTCTGTCTTTCATGGTATTTTGCTGTTAGGCTTTTCCTGAGTTAAAACTGTATTAAGAGATATGGTTAAAACCACTTACTTCCTACCCTACAATTTCCATGATCAAAAAATTCTCATTATTAGTAGAAGATTGAGTCTCTGTTGCTTGTACTCTTCAGTCTTCCAAAAACACTAAAATTTCGTTGCATACGATTTTATTATGCACATATGTATGTGTGTGAATATATATACATATATATGTATATACAAACACAAATGAAACTATATGTTTATGACCTTAGTCTGTTACGTTAACAGGACCTGGGAGACAAGTCTCTGGGCGCATCAGTAAGGGTAATTCCAAAGAAACTGAAGTGAGAAACACCCACCCTGAATGTGTGAGACATACTCCATGCCCCAGGGACCAGGGTTGGATGGAAGAGGGAAAAGGGTGCTAGCATGTCCTTCTTTTGCTTCCTGGTCTTCCCGGATGTGAGGAATCCCACCTGAATGTTATTCCCACTTTGAATGTACCTATCAGGCCTTCCCTGCTATCAAAGACTATGAATCAAGAAATCCTACTTCCCTTAATTGCTTTTCATCTTGTATTCTGTCATAGCAATGAGAAAACAACAAAAACACTATCATTTTTAAGTATGACTTTCCCTTTCGTGAAGCTTTTAAACTACAATAAAAAGTTTGATAAAGTTTCAATTCACCTAATTGGAAAATATGCTTATGGAAGAAAAGTCATTATTAGTTAAAAATAGTTCAGCATACCCAAAAGATAAGTACCACTATTGCACCATTGGGAACATCTTGCTGTGGACTGTTGTTATAGCTGTCAGTTCAACAAATGGGTAGAACCACAGGTTACTTTTCTCTTCTGGCACCTTGCATAATTGGACTTTAGGCCCATATAATGCAAGAGAATTCATGCATGGTACCATAAAACTAGCCATCCACACATGAGTGGAAAATTCACAGATCCTAAAGGAAAAATTATTATTATCATTTTTCTAAATTACTATAACTTCTAACTGTATTCTAAGCATTTGTTATAACTACAGATAAGTGTAACTCTCATTCCTCATTAAAGAAGTGTGCTCAGAGACTGCATTTCACTTCCTAGACACCCACACCCGAATAATCATACAAGAAGGAAGGACAGAGATGAGAGCAAGAAAAGAGATATCTTGATTGAAAGAGCCATTATATAGTTAGCAAGAAACCTGGCTCTAGAGAAATTCCCAGGAATCCACAAAAATGACCCCAGCTAAAACCCTAAGCAATGGAGGAGAGGGGGCCCAATCTGGACTTGCCCTGCAGTCAGACTGATGAATAGCTTAAACATCACCATATAACCTTCATCCAGCCACTGATGGGAACAGAGTCAGAGACCCCCATCAGAACACTGGACTGAGCTCCCAAAGTCCAGTTGAAATGTGGAAGAAATGAAAATATGAACAAGTGGTCAAGTCCATGATGGGGACACCCACTGAAACAGTCTACCTGAGTTAATGGAAGCTCACCAACTCCAGCCGGCCTGGGAAGGAACAAGCATAGGACCAAACTGGTCCCTCTGAATGTGGCTGACAGTTGCATAGCTGGAGCAGACTGGGGGGCCACTGGCAGTGGCACCAGGATTTATTCCTAATGCATGTACTGTTTTTTTTGGGAAACTATTCTCTTTGGATGATACCTTGTTCAGTATAGATATAGTAGGGAGGGCCCTGGACCTTCCACAAAGCAATGTGCTTTACCCTCTTTGAGGAGTAGATGGGTGGGGTAGGAAGGTAGGTGAAGGGACTGGAAGGAGGGGAGGGAGTGGGAACTTGGATTGGTATGTATAATGAAAAAGGTAGTTTGTTTTCTTTAAAATATATATATATATAACACTGCTTGACCAATGGCTTAGGCATATTCCAAGCTAGCTCTTACATTTTAAATTAACCCATTTCTATTATTCTAAATATTACCATGAGGCTCATGGTTTGTTACCTCTTGCTTCTTGTGTGGCTACATGATGTCTGCCTGACTCTACCTTCTTTCTCCCTGCATTCAGTTTAGTTTTCTCACCTACCTATATTCTGTCCTGCCATAGGCCAAAGAACCTGCTTTATTAACCAATAGAAATAATTCATACTCATAGCATACAGAGAGGAATCCCACACCAAAGAAGCTTCTTTTTGCAACAAAGACTACAACAAATATCCACGACTGGTCAAAATGCAGAGAACAAATGACCATGGAGTGTGAGCCCCAAATGAGATATCTACAAAACACAACCCCTACAGCTAAAAGAATATCAGGAAAATGAAGAGAAAATAGTCTAAGAACCAGAGGACCAACTGGCAGGACAAAAAAACAACATCCATGAAACTCAACACTATAGTAGCCTAAAAAGAGAATTTAATAATGACCATCTCGCTGAACATGCCATTGGAGTTGGAGGAAATCTCCTAAGGCCCTCTTCCTGGATGAAGAACAATAGGCAGTCAATACTTCCTATGAGAGAGAAAAATCACTATTTTCCATGGATGGATCTCCTGATTCATTATCAGATATCAAGTGATCATCTCTAAACTTATATACATACCAATAACACTAAATGTAACACTAAACAAGTCATAAAGTTGTGATCATATACATGTGTATGTATGCAAGTAGCAATAACAATTACAAAAGAGATCATGAATCCAAGAAAAAGTGGAGAAAGGGGAGCAATGGGGTAGGAATGATGTAAATTCAGTTTAGTCAAGTATAAAAATCTAAAAATAAATTTTTAATCATATTGTTCAATATGAATAAAACTGGTAAATGTATAAATGTATGTATAAAAACTGTTAAATGTAATTTGCATGCCTCTCAAAATCTGTTAAAGTAAATGAAGTGGCAGAAAACTTGATTGCAGTTTCACATGACATTTGGGTATGTCATAGGAGCAAAAGTATTAACATCTTACTCAAAAGAGCACAACCAAAAGTATTTAGGCAAAGTTGCAAAAAGTGTAACTGGTACTTATTACAAAGAATAATTTGCCAATAACCAAAACCTCCTTGTCAGTTTCAATATGAGGTACTGAGTTCCTTGTTACTAGACAAAAATCTAGCCAAGGGTCAGTGACTAACTATTAAGATATGAAGACAACAGATAACAGTAAACCACAACTACTGATAATTAAAAATGCGAAGTCTAGCACTACCCAACTATTTGTTGTGCAGGTAAGGAATAGGCCATTGATAATGATAACTCAAATGTGGGATTAAATTACACAGATGTGATTAAGGAGCCTCAGAAGTTCACACCAGTTTTATAACTCTATAATCTCATTTTAGGTTTTTTGGGGGAAACTCTCTAATAATGATTCATTTTAATCCTTTATATTCTATAAGACCATAACTAGAACCTAGTATCTTAACACTTTTTCTAATACCTAGTACTCTCAAAATGACCCCCCCTCATAGAATTCTAATGGCACCAAAATACTATGGCTTACTTTAGGAAAACCAACATTCATTACTGATGTGTTGTAGAAAAGGGTAAATGAGAGATGGATCAATATCTAATTTATGCTTACACATTTGATATAATTGGTTGTCCTCACCTGACGTGTCTAAACAGTACTTCCTCTCTATGTATATGGCACATGAGGAGGTGTGAAAGAAAACGGACCCCAAAGAGTGGAACAATTAGGAGGTGTGTGCTTCCCTGCTCCCCTATCCAACCTTTCTTTATCCCAAACATCCCGTTTCCCAAGTTCCCCCCAACCTCCCCTTCTCACTTTTCTCTCCCCATCTCCCCTTACCTCCCTCCCACCCCACCCCCAAGATCCCATTTTTTGCCCGGCAATCTTGTCTACTTCCCATAATCAGGAGGATAGCTATGTGTTTTTCTTTGGGATCACCTTCTTATTTAGCTTCTTTAGGAGATCAAATTATAGACTCACTGACCTTTATTTATCTCTAGAAACCAATTATGAGTGAGTACATCCCATGTTCATCTTTTTGGGTCTGGGTTACCTCACTCAGGATAGTGTTTTCTATTTCCATCCATTTGCATGCAAAATTCGAGAAGTCATTGTTTTTTACCGCTGAGTAGTATTCTAATGTGTATA
>NW_026068097.1:2606558-2614369 GCF_014885135.2 Alexandromys fortis | reverse complement strand
GAAAAGGGAGAGGGGGAGGGAAATGGGAGGCGGGGAGGAGGCGGAAAAATTTTTTTTCAATAAAAAATTATATTTAAAAAAAACATAAAATAAAGATATAATGTATGACTATAGGAATAAAAATATGAATTGTACAATTTAAAAAAAATTAGGAGGTGTGACACAAAATTAGGAGGTGTGTTCTTGTAGGAGGAAGTGTGTCACTGTGGAGGCAGGTTTTGAGGTCTCATATCTATTCAAGCCACACCCAGTGAAGACAGATCACTTCCTATTGTTTGTAGGGATCAAGATTAAGAACCCTCAGCTCCTTCTTTAGCATCATTTCTGCCTACATGCTGCCCTGTTTCCTGCCAATGACAATAATGGACTAAACCTCTGAACTGTAAGTCATCCAAATTAAATGCTTTCCTGTATATGAGTTGCCACGGTCATGGCTGTTATAATTCTGCTGGCCTTACCTGTCACCTGGGTACCCTGTCCCTTTAAGAGACAAACTTAGGGCTGGAGAGACGGCTCAGTGGTTAAGAGCACTGACTGCTCTTTCAGAGGACCTGGGTTCGATTCACAGCACCCACATGGCAGCTCACAACTGTCTGAAAATGCAGTTTGACGAGATCTGACACCTTCACACCAACGAACATAATAAAGTTATTTATTTATTTATTATGTATACAATATTCTGTCTGTGTGTATGCGTGCAGGCCAGAAGAGGGCACCAGACCTCATTACAGATGGTTGTGAGCCACCATGTGGTTGCCGGGAATTGAACTCAGGACCTTTGGAAGAGCAGGCAATGCTCTGAACCACTGAGCCATCTCTCCAGCCCCTGAACATAATAAAGTTAAATAAATCATTAAAAAAAAGAGAGAGAGAGACAAACTTAGCCCACCTCCAATCTCCCACTTTCTGCTAAAGCAAGCTGGTCTCCAACCTCTTCTCCTCTCCTCTCCTTGCTCTCTTTCTGTCCATCCTTCTTCTGAAGAGGCAACCTCTGTCTCTCCTTTCCCCCTTCTCTCCTCTCCGATCCCCTTCTTCCTTCCTTCCCTCCCTTCTTCCCTCTCTCTCTCCTCCATAATACCCTTGCCCTTATTCCCTTCCCAATACACACTAAATAAACTCTATACCCAAGCTCTCTCCCTATGGCATATTTGGTGTCTCCCGCCCGCTGGGATTTCCCACCTACCAAGGGACCTGCCAGGGTCATAAATCTTTCACTGGTATAATAAACTCCACAGGGTCTCCCTTGCAGCTGAGGACTGCTCAGAGTTCCTATAACCTTTAACGCTTCTTTAGGGTCTTTTCCAACTCAAAATCGCTGAAATTCTACATCCAACATCAACACTAACAGAAGGTTCCTCCCACACAGCTGGCCATGCCTCCGTGAGTGTGTAATCAATTGGCAGTGGTTCCACCCCCTCTTCCTCCCGTGTAAAAAGACCCAGTATTGGTCAACCACTTGCCTATCATGCATCATGCTTAAACCCCTAACTCAGGCTCTGACTCCACATGATAACAAAGGGGTTTAGTTTGAGCCCACCAGTTCTCATTGCCTCTGGACTTTGTAAGAGACACTATAAGGCCAGCCTGAGCAACAATCCATGCTGAACCTCTGGGACACTGGAATTCAGTCTCTGGACCTTCTTTCCTCATTCATGGAGACTGCGCCTCCGGCCTCAGGTATCAAGCTACAGAAACTGCCTATCATCAGCTTACATTCTGCCAGTGATAGCCAGTTGGAAATGCAGCTTCCTTTCTCTATGTTTGTCTGTTGGCCTTTGGTTCCTGGCGTGTAAGGATCCTGGACCTGGACCTGCTACCAGCCTACTTCCCAACTCTCTGTCTGCTGGAACAATTGGTAAGATCCCCTTGTGACCTCAGTCATCTTTTGCTGGCAATCATCTCTGGAACTTCCCACAAGCAAGGTTCTTAGACTTTGCCCTAACACTGTACTCATTGAGCAGTACATTCATTGTTCAGGCCCAGGGACCCTAGCATCACCTGAACAGTCGGTGCCTTCGCTTCTCAGATATTTAGATCCTTTTCAGAATCTGATTCCCCACTCAGCCTAGTTCTTCTTGGGCTACTGCCCTTTCTCGGCCCCTGAATGAATAACAGCCTGAGCCAGTTGTTTACTTTTCTGCCTCACCCATGGGAAACAGGCTAACAAGACCATATACATTTCTAATGTCTACCAGCAGATGTTTAAATGTAAAGAGTTACACCATGTGGGAAACCACGACTGCCACCATTTTGTTTGAGCTTAAGAAAGGGAGGAGTCACAGCCTTATGAAGTTCCACCCCTAGCCAAATGGTACTGATAGCAGGTTCCCCACATGACCTACTTTAAGCCTTTAAAAGTTACTTTTATGCTTTGTTACATTTGGTATGTTTGTTTGATGGTTCACCTTGACAGGGCCCACTGAGGTATCTTTTTTTTTTTATTACAGCACTGTTTGGCAAACAGCTTAGGTGTATACCTACCTGTCTCTTATATCTTAAACTAACCAATTTTTATTAATCTGTATTAATAATGTTTATAATTAATTAATATGTATTAATTAATCTGTATTATAATCTGTATTGCCACATGGCTGTGACTTATTGGAAAGGTTCTGTCAGTGGCGTCTTTCTCCTTCAGCGGCATCTCCCTGACTCTGTCTACTTTCTCTCTCTATCTCTCTTCTGATTTTCCATCTGACTTTACTCTCCTAAGCCATTGGCCAAAACAGCTTTATTCATTAACCAATAAAAGCAACACATATACAGAAGGACATCCCACATCACATTTACTTGTGGCTCCAACAAATATAAGCTTGTGGGTATGGAAATGAAACAAGGTTCATTTTCATAAGTGACTGGAACAGAACTTTTAGAAAGTGCGACAAATGATTTCATATAGAAACACAAAGTCATGCTGTTGTATAGTCATTTGGCTGTTGCTGGTGCGGGATTACTATATTCTTTCTGTCATAATTCTGCTGGGGAATGTGAACCTTACCATTACCATTTCTACCTATCCGCCTCTGTGTTTGGGCTCTTAGGCCCTCCTTACTGTAGTTGTGGATAGGAGAGTCTTCAGCCAGTGATGGCTACCTCAGAGACCAAATGTTGGCATCAAGTCACCTTGACAAATGACCCAAAACGTCCAATGAATACTTATGCTCCCCACTGAGGTATCTATCAGTGGCTCTGTTCATTGCATTTCATTCCAGACTAAGAAAGTAGTAGTCTGAAATATCTTAAATTGGTATATACTTTTAAATCTCTTACAACATACTATATATGTGATCCAACCCTGTGTTAAAATATATTAAGCTGTTCTCCACTACTGTCAGTTTTACTGTTAAGCTTGTATTGTAAACTGAAGAGCCCAAGAATAAGAAAATAAAAAATGTAGATTCTAAAAATAAGAATGTAGAAATAAAGAAATATAAAGTTATAAGTCTAGGAGAATGAGAACAGACTATCAGCAGCTTTCTCAGCAGATCAAAGATTACTCATTCACAGTGAGCTATTTTCTCGGATGCCTGGGAAGCCTCCATCAGCTTAGGTCATTCCATTTTACAACTGGCTATTCTATTTACAAAGCCAGAGCTATTCCCTGCAAACTGAGAGTAGTGTCTTGGCCATCCTTGATAAACGACACGTGTGAACTGAGTTAACCTTTAGGAGACAGAGATATGTGACCTCTGGTTAGGCACTGTCTCTGTTATGGGAAACTAGCACCGCCAAAGGGGAGGCATGGGACTCCAGTATACACTGTCTGGAGGTACCAGGAGACACACGGGACAAGGTAGAAACACGGGTTTGACTAATGATATCTGATAATGGAGGTTGTAAAGTAAGGCAGTCTGTATCTGAGTTTTACCTTGAGATGGTGTAAAGAACTTTCTGCTATCTTCTAAGTTCTCAGCCTAAGAACCAATTATTCTAATTTATCAGCCTTCTAGTATTACTAGCAGTCCCTTTTCTGACTAATTGCAAAAGACATCTGTTTTCTTGTAATTAGTGACTTTCACTGTAATCTACTCTGAAACATATTTCATGATAGCTGCCTAGTTACCCATTGACGTTAAAACCCACTCACCTCCTATGTTGACTGACCCATGGGTCAGGGCAAGATTGTAAAAATTCCTTTGTTCAGAGCTAATGCTTGGTGGCCCTACTATAAAATGTGAGTTCAGAAACCGGCCTTTTGCCACAGCCTAACAAACACCATCTATGGCTGTGGTCTTGTCTATCTGATAAGCTTCTGTGCCCTGTGGTGTTTTTTTTATTTTTTATTTTTAAGTTTGCTTCTGATTTTCCTAGGATCTGGTTTCTGGAATAAAGTTTGCTTCTGGTTTATTAGACTTGGTGGTCTTCTCATCTTTGTGCGACCTGCCTGGACCCAACATAAACATCTTTTTCTTCGTCTTTCACAAGTATAAATCTCACCTATTAAGTTAAAAACGAGTACAGTCAAGCTTGGACCCAGCTCTCCAGACAGATCCTATACTGTGGTCATAACTTTAAATATATATCTTATAAATAGCCCTCAAGTGCTCAGAGGTCTGGGGAATATGTCATTTAAATGTTTAATTATTAAAAGGCTTTTCATAAGAGAGACTGGTTGGCTCCTAGCAGCAGCATCCCATTTCCTCCAAAGAAGACAGAAAATAGATGGGTACAGAACAATGTCCATCTGCAATTCACTTCAGCAAGTGAAAGCTCTAACCACTGGGTAGAACTGCCTTTGATCTAAACTCCTTAAGATCTCCAGACATGGATGAAGGAGAACTGGAATCGACAGCCTAGCTGCTCGGGGAAAGGTAGGCTCACCTTCCTACAGACTTCTTAACACACAGGCTCTTCTAAAGCACGGCAGGCCCTGCATTAACAACAGAAGACAAATGCCCTGAGTGGACCTGCCCTCAATGACCATGGAGGACCCCGAGGGGTGGCTCTAGGTAGTCAATCGAGTAAGTTTTCTGTCATTTTTTAATTTAAAAACACAAGTAAAATTCTATCCTTCTCAAAGATCTCTATGCAATTTGATGGCTAAGAGGTTTTGCCAGTTTAAAAAGGACAACTTCACCAAACAAATTTCAGTATAACTTCTTTCTACGTTTTAAATAAAAGGTGTTTTAAAATATACAAATGCAAGTTATTAATATGTGTACATGCAAGTTATAAAGGTCTGAGGATAAATGCAAGTTATCAAATTTCTCTCTCATTACGCTGCTGTTGATAGTCTAAACATTATCAATAAAATACTGGTAGGTTATTAATCTAACTCTGGCAGAGTACTGTACCGCAAGATTTTAAATGCTCTTTGGTCATTTTGTAAAGACTTTTCATTGTGCAAAAACATCTGTCACACTTGGCTCTAGAGGGGATCAGGTGTCCATGGGGATGTCAACAGCTAGTTTTAGCAACAGAGGAGAGGGTACCTAAACTGGCCTTGCCCCACTATCACACTGATGATTATCTCGAATATCACCATAGAATCTTTGTCCAGCGATGGATGGAGATAGACAGAGACCCTCATCAGAGCAACAGACTGAGCTCCCAAGGTCCAGTTGAAGAGCAGAAGGAGGGAGAAGATGAGCAAGGAAGTCAGGACCATGAGGGGTTGGTCCACCCGCTGAGTCAGTGTGCCTGATCTAATGGGCGCTCACCAAATACAGCTGGACTGGGACTGAACGAGCATGTGATCAAACCGGACTCTCTGAATGTGGCTGCCAATGGGGGTGGACTGAGAAGCCATCAATAATAGCCCTGAGACCTGTTTCTACTACATGTGCTGACTTTTTGGGACCCTAGTCTATTTGAATGCACATCTTCCTAGGCCTAGATAGAGGGGGGAGGGCCTTGGACTTCCCACAGGGCAGGATTCCCTGCCCTCTCTTAAGGAGGGGGGAGGGAGGAGGAAGAGTGGGGGAGCAGGAGGGGAATGGGAAAAGGGGAGGAAGTGTAAATTTTTGAATGGAAAAAATATTAAAAAAAATCTGTCACAGTTATTCTGGCATAAATATACTGCTGTTTATACAATATATGTGTCTAAAACTTAAGTTAAAACAAACTCAAAGAAGTTTGAGAGTTCCATGAAGCCAGATTGAAGGATTTACCTTAAGTCAGATAACACTCCTCTCTCAATTCCCTGGTGTTGACACCCTCTTCCTCAATTACCAAGACTTAAAGAAAAACATTTTTCTTCCTAAACAAGTTCAGAGAGACACCAGACAGTTCCACACGACAAATCCTGGACAGCAGTGAAGCAACCAGCTACCCCATGACCAGCATCCCAGTTTTCTCAGGTCCCCCAATGTCCACAAATCAGCAGGAAGCAGTCCTGAGAACTTGACACCCTCATCCCCTTAAACTATCATGCCGAACTCTTCATCTTTTTATTATAAGAGAAATGTGGTAATGTTATAATTCTGCTGGCCTTTCTTAGCACCTGGGTACCCCTGTACCCTGTCCCTTTAAGAGACAAGCCCTGCCCACCCCCAGTATTCCCCTTCCCACCAAGGCAAACTGATCTCACACCTCCTCTTCTCTCTTCTTCTCTCCTCTCCTCTCCTCTCTTCTCTCTCTCCCTCTCCCTCCCCTCCCCCCTCTCTCCATCCTTCTTCTGAAGAAGCAACCACTGCCTCTCCTTTCCTCCTCTCCACCCCTCTTTCTCTCCCTCTCTCCTCCATAGTTCCCTTACCCTTATATCCTTCCCAATACACACTAAATAAACTCTATACCCAAGCTCATTCCACATGATATAACTGCCTGTCTCCCACCTGCCAGGGGACCTACCAAGGTCATGCCTTAATGGTATCTGTTCACAGCAATAGAAACCCTAAGACTGCATACTATACACCTGAGAAAGCACTTAATGCACTGCTGCAATTAAAAGATCTGCACTTAAAAGATCTGATCCCATCACAAAACTGAGAGACCACAGCTAGTAAGAGATATATTTTACACATATCTAAAACTCATACGATGTTTGGCATACAAAAAGGTACCCAAAATTTAAAAAAAAAAAAAAATTCCAGGGGCTGGAGAGATGGCTCAGAGGTTAAGAGCATTGCCTGCTCTTCCAAAGGTCCTGAGTTCAATTCCCAGCAACCACATGGTGGCTCACAACCATCTGTAATGGGGTCTGGTGCCCTCTTCTGGCCTGCAGGCATATAGACAGAATATTGTATATATAATAAATAAATGAATATTTAAAAAAAAACATTCCAGTATTGCTAGGAAATTAATGCTGATGGAATTATCATGAAATAATGAAAATAAAAGGTTCCCAGTGTGGTACTTAAATTTATGAAACAAACACCTTTATGAAAAGGAAATATATAAAAATACATAAAATATATAAAAATCTATTCTCACAAAGTAAGGAATTCTCTGATTACTCTGCATATTTCTGTATCATTCTAAATCTAAAGTGAATGTTTTCATTATTGGCAACATCAGAAGGTACTTGGGTTTAAGAGCTAAGATGCCTTGTGCTAAAAGGCAACCTACTGACTGGGAGAAGATCTTCACCAACCCCGCAACAGACAAAGGTCTGATCTCCAAAATATATAGAAAACTCAAGAAACTAGACCGTAAAAGGCTAATTAACCCAATTAAAAAATGGGGTACTGAACTGAACAGAGAATTCTCAAAAGAAGAAGTTCAAATGGCCAAAAGACACCTAAGGTCATGCTCAACCTCATTAGCAATCAGGGAAATGCAAATCAAAACAACTTTGAGATATCATCTTACACCTGTCAGAATGGCTAAAATCAAAAGCACCGATGATAGCCTTTGCTGGAGAGGCTGTGGAG
>NW_026068097.1:2593732-2605464 GCF_014885135.2 Alexandromys fortis | reverse complement strand
GGGCAGGGAACCCTGACTGCTCTTTGGATTGGAGAGGGAGGGGGAGAGGAGTAGGGGGAGGGGGAGAGGAGTGGGGGGAGGGGGAGAAGAGTGGGGGGAGGGGGAAAAGAGTGGGGGGAGGGGGAAAAGAGTGGGGGGAGGGAGAGGGAAATGGGAGGCTGGGAGGAGGCGGAAACTTTTTTTTCCTATTCTCAATAAAAAAAAAAAAAGATGCCTTGTGCTGCCTTCATAACAAATACCAAACCCTAACCGTGCATCATTACTCTCTAACTAGCATTTATTAAAGAAATATTGTAAATATTCATTGCTAAATACAAACTCAGAAAGGGAGATGCTTCAAAGAAAATGAGCATCGTCAAAGTCCTGAGTTGACAGTACATTAAATAAATGAAAGGTGCAAAGCAACATTGCAGATGTTTGTTATAACCGTGGTTGTTCTTCTAGGCTCAAAAAAAAAGACATCTTCCTAAAAAGCTGAACAAACCAAAAGATGGCACTGTCACAATAGGTTCCTTTATGTACTTTTGTCCTACAGAAAATTGTTAGGTAGAAATTTTCCTAATCTTCCCTTCAGAAGTAATTTAGATTGTCCAAATTTAATTATTGCTATCACAAAACAACCCTGACAATATAACAAACTTTTAAAATGAAAAAAATTAAATACAAAATAACTGTCTTCTGTACTTAATTAGGATGTTTAAGGTTGTTATTACCATATCCAGTAAATGCATGTCACTGTTCTTCACGTTTCGACCTGGACTTAGTAACATCCCAAAACATCTGAAAATATTGGGGGAAAAGAAAAGAAAAAAATAAGGTATCAAGAAAAACACAGAAGCCCACTGAGCAAAAGCCTTTTCATAATAATTATACAATCTAAGTTTTATAATCACAAATAGCTTTGCTTGTTTTTCCTAGAACACAATAAATAAAAACTCAAGACATACCACAAAATTATATAGAAATCAAAAAAATAAATTGTCAAAATTCTCAGGTCTTTATTTTACAAATAAAAATAACCAAGATCAGAAAATGACCGAACAGTAATAGTAAATTCTTAATATGGAAGTAAGATATCATTCAGTGCCTAGAAAAACTAAAGAATTTATTTGCATTATTGCTATTCCAAAACTATAATTTATAATTAATTAACCCATGTAAGTTTCAAATGTACTTTTAAAATAAGAAAAAGACACTGTGTTCTGTATCAAGTCAGATTAACAAAATAAAATTTTACAGTACACTGGCCCTCAAGATTCATGTCAACCATGTATAGCTTGTAGTTTTATATACTCAAGTGAGAGAAAAAAACAATTACATAAACCTTATTACTGACTTTTCTATCATACTGGTGACAATATTATCCAATACAATATTAATAATTATTACCTACTGTACATGTTTCCTGGTTCTAACATAGATTCAGGAATCCTACTAATACTGCTTTATTTGGAACAGGTTTAAATAAGCTCTAAAATTCAGATTTTTATATAATTTCTAGGCTATTAATAGTTCTGCTAGGTAAGGAAAGCCATGTCCAGATCAGTTCAACAATGCACTCAATTTATATTGCTACTAAATAGGTCTTACAACTCAGTAAACAGTGTAAACAGTCCAGAGTGTCTTTCTGCCAATGCATACTCACACTTAATAGCTATTTTAACAACAGCAATCTAAAAATATAAAAATATTCTATGCGGAATTTTATATAAAAAGTAAAGAATATAACTAAATAAAACATTAATTTTAAAAAATTTCAAATAGTGCCAGAAGTTGGATAGATAGCTCAGGGGTATAGAGGTATCTGGCATACATAAGGTCCTGAGTTTTATCCCTAACAAAATATGTGAAATAAAGTGCTGCTGACTGTTTGATCAAATGCTAGCGCACTTTTAGATGAAAAATAGCTATGGCGTATTTTTACTCCTGGTGGAGCTACCAAATTACTACTAATGCATAAGGCCATAGCAAAAATAAGCAATATTCAAGACATAATACAAAGACCATATAAAGTACAGACTGTGTGAGGATTTGGATGTGCAGAGCTTGAGATAGTAGAGGAAAAATAAAATCATGAAGAAATGTGTAGTTGGATTTTCTTTTAATCTATCTAGTCTCACAATAAAATGCCTAAATGTTGTTGTCGTTTTACTCTTCAGGATTTGGTGGGGGGGGGGCACCATCCAGCTCCCAGATAAATTACACATGGAGTCTTATTTTTTTCTTACAAATTCTTGGCCTTAGCTTGGTTTGTTTCTAGCCAGCTCTTCTTAACTTAAATTATCCCATAGATCTAATCTACATGGGAAGTAGAAAAAGATAAGATCTCTTGAGTAAATTGGGAGCATGGGGACCTTGGGAGAGGGTTGAAGGGGAGGGAAGAGGTAAGGACGGGAGAAGAGAAAAATGTAAAGCTCAATAAAAATAATAATTAAAAAAGAAATAAAGGGAAAAAAGAAATCAAGTGTTTATTTTTATACTGGCAGCTGGCCAGTCAACACTGAATCTGCTCCTTCCTGTTATGCAAAGGCTTGCTTTCCTAGCAACATGTTTCTACACAAGTATGACTCCAGTAAGTAGTGGCTATACTTGCTGCAAGTGTGAGGATGCCTTACTCAAGACTTCCTTTAGGTCTCCAGCAAAGAATATGCTTATAGCCAACATAAAGCATATAAACCCAGAAAATACATTTCCAAACACATTCTTGTACCACTAGAAACAAAGTAAAAAACAATTTGTTCAAATATTCAAATTTTTAGGTTACACTATCTCCTTTAAATTTATCTCATTAACTGTATTAGGTCTTCTACTACTGCCTTCTCTCTTACTAATAATAATTAATAATGCAATTGTTGTTCATATGTACAGTGTGTGTCCTAAGATCAATCGCGTGGGTTTATCTCATGCTCTCCTGCCTGCTCTGCTCTCTCTAGCATCTCCTTGGGTTTTGTGAGGATGAGCTACTAGACTTTAAGTCTTTTTTAAGTTACAAACATGAAAGTTCTATATATTTTTTTAAAAAATTTATTTCTCAAGGATACTGACTAAACCAATGTTAAGAGTTTTGATCGCTTTGGAAAATATAAAATATCATACTATCACTTCTTAATCACTTCAACATAAATGGTAAAACTATAATTTTTACATTATCTTAGCATAATAACCCCATATAATAGTTTTACAAGGACACAGAGACAGAGACCCACATTGGAGCACCGGACTGAAATCTCAAGGTCCAAATCAGGAGCAGATGGAGAGAGAGCACGAGCAAGGAACTCAGGACCATGAGGGGTGCACCCACACACTGAGACAATGGGGATGTTCTATCGGGAACTCACCAAGGCCAGCTGGCCTGGGTCTGAAAAAGCCTGGGTTAAAACCGGTCTCGCTGAGCATAGTGGACAATGAGGACTACTGAGACATCAAGAACAATGGCAATGAATGGGTTTTTGATCCTACTGTACCTATTGGTTTCGTTGGGGGCGCCTAGGCAGTTTGGATGCTCACATTACTAGACCTGGATGGAGGTGGGTGGTCCTTGGACTTCCCACAGGGCAGGGAACCCTGAATGCTCTTTGGGCTGACGAGGGAGGGGGAGGGAAATGGGAGGCAGTGGCGGGGAGGAGGCAGAAATCTTTAATAAATAAATAAATAATAGTTTTACATAATAATTCTTTACTACAGAAACAAAAAAGAGCCTTGAAAGTTCAGGTTTCCTTTTAATAGTAATACTCATTCATCACCTTAGTTTAGTGATATTTGATGTACTCCTCTTTTCCCAGCTTATAAATAAAAAATACTGCCACCAGTCAGCAGTATGACATTTGAGAAAGCACCTAACCAACAGCCTTGGGCTAAACACAAGAGAAGAACAACATAGGAACTTTATTTCCTCCAGCAATAAAATTACACTTTTTTATCTAACTCTATTAGTCATTTTCAAAATTATACTTCATTAAAACATATAAGACTTCTTATAAACACCACAAAAATATCTATTAGGAGTAAGTCAGGAACTAGGATAGGTATTACAAGTAATACAACACCTCATGTCAATATTAAATGGTTCTTTGCAGATTTCAGAGCATGCACGTTTCTTTAACTCCATGAACAAGGCAGGAAAGGAAAATGCTGTCCCACCTGTATTCTCAATAAGCATACAGTCCAACAGGATAGAAAAGGAAGTAAGTAGGAAATTACTGTCAGATATGGTAAGTTCTATGATACCAGTAATTGCAAAATGACTGCCTGGTTAGTTGGTTTTAAAGATTTATTTTTATTATTAGACTATATGTACATGTTGGTGGTAGATCCCCCTAAGCTGGAGTTGAGCAAGCTGATGTGGGTGTTGAGAACAGAACTCAGGTTGTCTACAGAGAAGTACACTCTTAAATGCCAGCTAGCTCTCCCATGTTTATTTGTTATTTACGTCCTTGCTTGCTTTTGAGACAGAGTCTCCTGTATTCCAGGCTGACTCACAACCTCACAAGTGCTGGGGAAACAGATCTGTGCCAGCATGACCAGTTTATACTTCAGACGAAGGCTAGGCAAGGACTCTAATAGAGGAGCTACATTCCCAGCCCATTACACAATATCCATTAAGTGAATAGCAGACACCCATGTATTACCTTTAATAATGCAAATGAACCAAAATTTTATGTCAAATATCCTGAGAATGAAAAGCCAAACTGTTAATGAGAATTATAATCATTATAGTAGCAGCTGTTTATTGCCAGATATACTATACTAATGTTTTTATACCTCCAATCTGACCTCATATACCTAAATAATAAAATTAATTTTCAGGAAGAAGTGATTTGTCCAAAGCTAGAAAACTGTAACCCTGAGTTACAAGATTAGGAGTTGATTGGGAGTCTCCCACCACAAAACTCCATGGTCTTTGATTGACAGTCGGCAACCTGCAGGTTGATCACTGGAAAAAAACTATAAATTCCCTTATATAGGTCCCTGAAAATAGGATAGTTTTGCTACTTAATGTTTTAGGCTCTTTAGTTTCATCCAAATTCAGATTGTGATTTTTATGAAACATTTAGATGTAGTCTTATTACCCTGAAAAATTATGGCTGACATATAGATTTAATATAGACATGCTTACCCCTTGTATTATAGTGTTATGTTGTCTCCTCCCTCCCCTCTTTCATTAAGTCCAGATCCTTACTATATATCAAGTTACCCTCAAACCGATAATTCATTGCCCCAACCTTGAACCTTATCAAGGCAAAACATTAAAGGCCTAATTTTCCACATTTCCAAATACAAGTATCACCTTGCTCCTTATGTTAATGATACGGTGACATGAAAAACACTTACAGAAAAAGTGAACCGTAAACTGTAACATAGTTCAAATTATAAATTACTTTTCTAATTAACATTAAGGATTATCCATAATATCCAGAACCTAAAAACAACCTAGATGCCCCCTAACTGAAGAATGGACAAAGAAAATGTGGTAACATTCACACAATGGAGTATTAGTCAGCTAGAAAAAAAAAAAAAAACATGACATTATGAAATTGCAGGCAAATGGATGGAACTAGGGAAAAAATCATCCTGAGTGAAGTAACTCAGGTTCAGAAAGACAAACACAGTATGTACTCACTCATAAGAGGATATTAGATGTAAGCAAAGGATAACCAGACTACAGTCCACAGCTGCAGAGAAGCTAGGTAACAAGAAAGACCCTAAGAGGGACACATGGGAAAAGGAATTAGATGAGATCTCCAGGGAAAACTGGGGGCAGAAAAGGGGAGGGGATGGGAGATGAGCATATGAGGAAATGGGATAGTCTTGGGGGAGAGGGACAGAGTGGGAAAGCAATGAAAGAGAGATCTTGATAGAGTAACTATGGTGTTAGGGTGAAACCCGGGGCTAGGGAAATTCAAGAATCCACAAGGTTGACCCCAGCTAGGACTCCTAGCAAAGGGGAGAGGGAGCCCAAACTGTCCTTCCCCTGTAATCAGATTGGTAAGTACCCCAACTATCATCATAGAGCCTTCATCTAGTAACTGATGGAACCAATGCGAGATACACAACCAAGCACCAGGCCGAGCTCTGGGAATCCAACTGAAGAGAAGGAGGAAGGACTATATGAGCAAGGATGGAGAAATCTACAGAGACAAATGAACCAAGCTCATGGAAACTCATGAACTTTAGACGGACAGCTAGGGAGCCTCCATGGGACCGAAATAGGCCCTCCACATGTGGGAGACAGTGGTGAAGCTTGGATTATTGGTGAGGCAACTGACAGTAGTACCAGGATCTATCCCTGGTGCATGAACTAGCTTATTGGAGCCATTTCCTATGGTAAAATGCCATACTCAGTCTTAATGCACAGGGGAGGAGCTTGGACCTGCCCCAAATTAATGTGCCAGACTTTGTTGACTCCCCATGGGAGTCCTTACCTATTGGGAAGAGTGAATGGGGGAAGTGTGCCAGAGGAGAGGTGAAAGTAGGGGCGGGAGGAGGAGGGAGAACTGTGGATGGAATGTAAAATGAAATTTAAAACATAAATTTAAAAAAGATTTAAAAAAAGAAAAAAAGAAACTCATTCAATTAAACTGTCAATTGAGATTCAATTAGCAAAAAAAAGCACATAAAAATTTGACCAGAAAGGTTTACTCTAATGAAATACTTAGGGAGCTAGAGAGATGACTCAGAAGTTAACAGCACATACTGTTTCTCCAGAGCACCAGAGTTTGAGTCCCACCATCCACAACCACCTGAAATGCCAGCTCCAGAGGAAACCAACTCCTCTAGCCTCTGTGGGTACCTACACTCACATGTATATACCCACACAGAGACAGGCATATAGACATAGTTTAAATTATTTAAAAATTAAAAAGAATCATTTACTGTAATAGGAGGATAATTATAAAGAAAGGGAAAGTATCCCGAGTAAGAGCAAGTTTGGAAAGAATGGGTAGTATTTTTTCCCTGACATTCAGATCTTCCTATAAAAGCAGAAGTGATTGCAACCCTTTGGAAAACAACGTTTGCTGAACTCTACAGGCAAAGTCAGAAAGCAGGCAGCTAAGTGTGGTAGGCAGAAGAGCAAAGAAAATCAAAATTCCTGACATCAACACTTAAACCAGGTGGTACAGAGCCTGGAGCACACTATGTGTACCTTGAGAAGTTCCCATGAGTGCCTTGCTGTGCCAAAACCAAATGTACAAGATCATGAAGAAACTGTATGGACATGCAGCTAGCATACTACATCACTCCCAGATCTGTGGGGAACAGCACATCAGAAGGCAAAATAACTTCTTCCTGAAGTGTCCCTTCAGCACCCTCTACTGTCACTGTTGGATATTGTGTTTGTTGGAAAAGGAAAACTGTCTAAAGCTCCATGGAGCAAGTATGAGAGATAAACTGACATACAGATTACAAATATTCCAGTTTATAAATATTTCTAAGCAATAAATTGTGAAATTTGTACTATAACATAAAAGTATACCATTTATAAAAAAAAATTCCAGAAGAGCACCAAAGAAATCTGAGGCCTGTAGACTTTATTAATATCAATTTCCTCTTGTAATACTGAACTATAGCTGTGTAAGAGGGTTACCATTGGAGAAAACTGAGTATGTGTGAATGAAACCCCTCTGTAATAGTGATACAATTTCTTCTGAGACTATAGTTTTTCAAACTATAAATTTTTAATTAACTCAGCCAGAGAGGGGACCACATACCTTTCATTCCAGCAGTCATAAGGCAGAGGAAGATCTCTGCCACTTCAGGGCCAACCTGGTCTACACTATAAGCTTCTAGTCAAGCAGGGATACAGAGTATGTCTTTTTTTTAAATAGCCAATCCAAAAAAAATGAACTCTAAGATATCAACCAAATATAAGAATAAACTACAGAAAATGTATGTTTTATTATTTATATGGTGTATTAGTTGCTTTTTGTCAATTTGACTCAAACTTAGACATTTCTAGGGAGGTTAACTGAAAAAATGGTTCCATCAGATGGCACTATAGGCAACTCTGTAATTGAGCAAGCTAAGGAAGCAAGCTGACAAACAAGACTTCATCTGTAGCTTCTGCTTCAGTTACTGCCTTCTCTGGGAAATATAAAACAAACAAACTCTTTCCTCTCTAAACTACTTTTGGTCATGGTGGGTTGTTTCGGTTTGGTTTGGTTTTTGGCTTTTCAAGACAGGGTTTCTCTGTATAACAGTCCTGGCTATCCTGAAATTTGCTTTGTAGACTACGCTGGCCTTGAACTCACAGAGATATACCAGCCTCTGGCTCCCAAAGGCATGGGCCATCATGACCAGCTGGTCACAGTGTTTTATAACAGCAATAGAAACCCTAACTACAGTATATAAAAAAGTATTCCTTAAAATAAAAATTCTGAAAAGTAACTATATTACTTTCACATAGTTAACACTTACTCCATAGTGCCAACTCCTTCTACAAGATAAAGTATCAAACGTAATAAAAGTTCTAGTTAAAAGGCTGAGATAAATAGGAGTTTCCAATAATCCACCACACAAATCACTTGATAATGCCAACTGCTCTCTACCAATTGTCACTTGAAATCACTGTGAAAGAACATTGAAAGTAGTTTTGTGCAAATAATATTTTATCTTTTAAAAACAAGAAGAAAAAAATCAGGATTTAAATCATGCTTCCCTGAATAAAAACAACAGAGTACAAATAAGTTTACACTTAAAATATTATACAGAGTATGGACTATCCCTTTAATTTTTCTTAATTATTAGGATGTCTAAAATACTTGATTTGTTAAAAAGTGTTTATGATATACAAATTTACATAAGAGAATAAAACAAGCTAAAACACTAAATTCTAGGCAGCGTTAAGTCAGTGATCTGAGCTTCTTTCTCAATAAAAGTATAATAACTTGCAATGTTAACAGTAAAAACAAGTACCCAAAAAATTCAGAAAAAGATCTAACATCAACTCAGTAGGACAGGAGACTGTTTTTTTTTAACTTTTTTTATTTATTTATTAAAGATTTCTGTCTCTTCCCCACTGCCGCCTCCCCTTTCCCTCCCCCTCCCCCAATCAAGTCCCCCTCCCTCCTCAGCCCAAAGAGCAATCAGGGTTCCCTGACTGTTTTCTTTTATGATGCTAAAAATCAAACCTAGGCCTAGCGGTGGTGGCGCAAGCCTTTAATCCCAGCACTCGGGAGGCAGAGGCAGGCGGATCTCTGGGAGTTCGAGGCCAGCCTGGTCTAGAAGAGCTAGTTCCAGGACAGGAACCAAAAACTACGGAGAAACCCTGTCTTGAAAAATCAAAAAAATAAAATAAATATCAAACCTAGGAATTTGGTGGTGAAGTCCTCCCCAATGGGGATACATCCCTAACACCCTAAAATCAAATTAGCTAAGGCAAAAATACAAATTTGATCATCCACTGACTTAGTAATATCAAACCACAATAGAAAACTACTATGCTATAAAAAAAATCACAGACAATTTTCTTAATACTCATAGACTAAGAATTTTTACTTAAGAAAAGGACACAATGAATAGGACAAAAACGGCAGTCTACAGAATGGGAAAAGATGTTCGCCAACCCCAAACCCAACAGAGGTTCCAAAATATATAAAGAACTTAAACTAGATATCAAAAAAATCAAATAATCCATTTAAAAAATAGGGTATGAGAAAATAGGGTATGACAGGCCCTGCTTGTAGCCCTCCCAGAGACAGGCCTTAGTTCCAGTTCATTGGAACTTGTTGGAACTGAACAGCAGTTCTTGGGAAAGCAGCAACCCAGGGGCAACCAATCAGAGGGTGCCCCACAGCCTTATGCAAGCTTACCTTTCCCACCCTGCAGCTGAAAAGACCCTAACCACTAAGTCACCAGCCAATCATATAGAAACCCATAAACTTTTTGTTTAAACGCACCAATCAGTCCCCAGACTAACCTCTCCTCCCTGGAATTCATCTGATCTTGTTTAAAAGAAGCCAACAGGCTTCTCTTGTCATCGCCATGTGGCACCCCAACATGTTGAAATTTTAATAAAGCATTCTTGTTGATTTCACACGTGACTGGTTGTCTTTTATTAGACTTCCCATGGGCCCTAATATATGGTTCATTATCAGGAAGTCCCTTCAAGACTCCTAAGTATAGAAAATCTGGTTGGCTGGTAAAGGTATGAGCACTCTTTGGTTTGGTCTGTCATTGTTCTGACTACCACTATTCTGATCCATGTTCTGTTTTTGTTCTTATTGTTCTTCTTCTTGTTGTTGTTTTTCCCCCAAGAGGATCAAGCTAACTGAATCTGGCAGCTGGAGATTTGCCTGATAGATGCATTAGAGGAAGCACTGCTGTGTGTGCCTGGAGACATCCTGGGCTGACCTAGGAGGAGCAGAGGGTTCCTTTGATTGAACTGGGACAGAAGGTCTCTTTGGTTGAACAGGGAAGCAGGTCACTCGCATAGCAAACTGATGTGGGATTCCTCTCTGTATGCTATGAATATGTTTTATTACCACTGGTTGATAAAGATGCTACTTTGGTCTATAACAGGAAATTAAAATAAATAGGCTGGAATACATAGAGATAGTAGGTAGAGAGACACCATGTAGCTGCCAAAGGAGACAGATACTAAAACCTTATTGGTAGGCCCCAGTCTCATGGTGATACACTGATTAATAGAAATGGGTTAATTTAAGATGTAAGAGTTAGTTAGCAAGAAGCCTGAGCTAAAAGCCAAGCGTATTGTAATCAATACAATTTCTGTATGATTATTTGGGCCTGGGCGGCTAGGAAAGAATGAGCAATCTCCATTTATAAAATGGCACCACAACGTGTGCCAACTACATCCACATAAAACCTGAGCAAATTTGGGAACAAAATTCTAGACACAAAAGAACAGAGTTAAGCACAACTTCCTGGTAGCAGCATTTTCTGAGGTGGACCCTGTTTTCTAGAGGCAAGCAGAGCCACAATTCCTTTCAAAGAAGCCTTCCTGACTCAGCAGTAGCAGCAAAAACTGTGCAGCTCCTTTAAGAAGGCTTCCTCCGTGCTACCTGCATGAACAACTCTGGCCCTTTTAGAAGGTTTAAGCGGGGTTTGTGAGCAATGTGCTACTACTAACTTCTTAATGGCCACACAGACCCACTGCATCCCTGAAGCTGGGGCAGTGAGCATGACTTGCAGAAGTAGTGAAAATACCTACCCCATGTAGTACAGGGTGGAACCAACAGGTGTAGAGTAGGTCCTAGCCAAGCCTGCTTACTTAGCATTAAAAAAAGGGGGGGTGCTCCTGGTCAGAAAATGATTATAAATATTCAAAAAAGACAGATTCTGAACAGGTCACAGTGTAGTCATAAATGTTCATAGGCTTGGGAGAGAGAGGAAAAAGAGTATAGACAAGAGTAAAGATAATAAAATAAGTGGTTTTTGTTATTTTCTGAGACAGGGTTTCTCTGTAGCTTTGGAGCCTGTCCTGGAACTAGCTCTTACAGACCTAGTTGGCCTCAAACTCACAGAGATCTGCCTGCCTCTGCCTCCCAAGTGCTGGGATTAAAGGCGCATGCCATCAATAAAATAAATATTAAAAACTAATAAAGTAATAAGCCACATGAAGATGGAATACACACAGAGTCTGAATTATGTATATTCTTGTGTTTTCTTTAAATTTTATGATTGTGAATGAGGTAAGTACAGAGAAACATTTCATTGTATGAGCTGCTAAGCTAAACCTATATATATATATATAATAAGATCTATATAAAGAT
>NW_026068097.1:2589459-2593711 GCF_014885135.2 Alexandromys fortis | reverse complement strand
ACCTTTAAAATACATATATATTTTTAAAGGTATTTGGCTTCAAAATATGAGTCTAAGGATATGTTGCTTTGGAAAAGAGGTTCTGCTTTTGTTTCAACAGAAGATGAGAACCTGTGGATTCCTTCAAGGCTAATGTGGTTTGATGGAACAAGACACCCCAAAAGGTCTTCATGAACCCTAAAAATACTTCACCCAACAAAAAGCAGGAAGCAGTTTGGAGAAAAATTCCCAAAATGATTGTTTATAAATGTTTGTTTTCATTTAAAAGGAACTGGGTATAAATCATTAATAGTCACAGTCAATCTCTTTTTTAAAAAAATAAGGAAGATATGATATAGAGATGAATACTTTGCATTGGTATGGATCTTCGTCTATTGATACAAATTTAAGGTCAATTTTGTTATATGTATTTCTGGTCTTCTTTAAGGTATTATGTTTATGAATCTCATTTAAAATGTAAAGTATAATTAAAAATTACAAATTAATAGTCATTTATAATAGTCAATCTTGTAGTTTGTTAGTTAGGTTTTCAAGATATACAGAGATATTTTTCAGTTAGATAAATAATCTTCAACACTTCAAAGATCTATGGAATATGGCATTTAAAATGTTTTAAAAACTTAGGCTGTTTTCAACAGTGAGACATGTCTGCTCCTGGTAGCACCAATTACTTCAAGAAGAAGATGAGCATCAAAGAGTGTCCTTATGGAGTTTGTTAGCCGTTTGGGCAAGAAACTGCTCTTGCCTAGACTGATTGAAGGTATGCTGTATAAATTGGAAATGCAGAACCCACAAAAAAAAAAGTGACTGCTGAACTTTGCAAAAGACGGGATGATCCTTCAGGGTTCCTGCTTCACAGAAGAAACTGCCAGATATTCTGCAGGACACAGAAGAAAGCAACTGATGAACTTTGCCTTTACAAGGCAGAAAAGATCTTCAAATTTCCTGCTTCATGGAAAAGTCTACCAGATACTATGGGCCTTAGGCTGAAGGTAGATGCTCCAACATTACAAAACTTTGAGTGACTGTCCAGGCAGCAAGATGTCTCTGTCAATTCTAGAGTTTTGGAAGTTGTTTACAAGGCACTTCCTGTTTACTTAGGTAATATTGTATCCTTCTGGAGTCTTTGATAAAGTTGAAGAAGATAGTTATACTTTTCCTAAGTTATGATAAGAAATAAATTAGATATGAAACTTTAGACTCACAAAGAAATATTGTAACCAATAATTCTTGCTTGATAACTGTTTTGCTATATGTAATTTTACTATGTTAAAGTTAAAACCCTCCTTTTCATTTAGACAGAAAAGGGGCGATAATGTGGGATTCCCCTCTGTATGCTATGAATATGTTTTATTACCATTGGTTAATAAAGAAACTACTTTGGTCTATAACAGGGCAGAATATAGACAGGCTGGAAGAGAGAAAGAGAGAGTAGGTGGAGTCAGAGAGACACCATGAAGCTGCCAAAGGTGACAGACACCAGAACCTTACTGGTAGGCCAAAGCCTCGTGGTGATACACTGATTAATAGAAATGGGTTAATTTAATATGTAAGAGTTAGTTAATAAGAAGCCTGAGCTAATACTATAATTAATAGCAGTATTATAATCAATACAGTTTCTGTGTGATTATTTGGGTCTGGGCAGCCAGGAACAAACAAGCAGTCTCCGTTTACAGCAAACAGAACTCCCCCAGGAAGATATTCCATCAGCCTTCTCCTGATTTCTTTTCTGTGCACCATACTGGTACATTTCTGTTAGTGTTATTTTCATGTCTTTCTGTCTGTTTGTAAAGTTACCTCCCTACTTCTCTTAGAAGTGGGTCAGTCGAACTCAACTTCCTCCCTTAAGTCTTATTTTGGACCATTCCAAGGATTTTCAGGCCCAAGCTGGTGACTTGGGGCTAATTATCCAGAGAGGGTGGGGCACGCTTGATATGAGCATGGCAGGTGAAGGGGAGAAACCTCCTACGGTTGCGAAACTGCAATGACCCTGCTGCGACAATTTAGCCAGTGCCTGCAACCAGGGAAGCTGACCATCTTTTTTTGCAGGATACTGACTGTCAGGCAGTCACTCTGGCCACAAGCTGCCTGTGTAGCTGCTGTGCCCCCCTTCCCTTCCTTCCTAGGCCAAATTCTTCACTGTGGACCAAGGTCCTTGCCACAACTACTTCACCTTAGCCCTTCCTGTCCTGACACTGTCTAAGAAACTGCTGGAACCAGGTTATAAAATATTATATTTCTGAAAAATGATGCTGTTGCTTAAACAGAGAAAATGATATAGTTTTGGTCATTTACATCCAGTGGGTTATAAATATTTCTCAACATTTACAGGGGTTGGTTACAAATCACTATTGGTTAGAGTAAGAAAAACTACTGCTAGTCTTAGATGTTTCATGTTGGTGCAGGTTTTTATGTGCTAATGCAAATTTAGAGTTATTTTTGTTATGGTGTATGTATGCTTTTGTTCTCATTTAAAGTACTATAGCCATACAATATTCTAGTCTACTGAAGTAAACCACAAGAAGGACTTTGACACGAGTTTTCATGTTACCTGAAAAGTAAGAGAAAAGGCAGGAGACTACAAAAAACAAAGAGAAGGGAAAGAGGAGCTGTCTAAATGTCTGGCTTAACCAGAGGGGGTATGAGATTTGACCACATTATGTTAAGTCTGGTTGGTTTTCTTCATTAAAAAAAAAAAAAGCTGATGATTCTTCTATAAAATGTTTTTATAGGAAAGAGGAGGGAGGACTGAGGTTCCATGTCAGGCTTATTTTTAAAAATATATAATGTATAATTAAAAATGCAAGTTAATAATTAATCATTATACCATAGCCCTCTAGGTTGCAGGGCTATATATGATTGGCTTTCTATAAAATGACAAGACTAGAGTTCTTACCTATTCACAGTTTCATAGAAAAGTCCAAACCTGTTTCTTAAAAGAAAAGTGCTGATAAGATGAAAGCAAAACGAATGCAGAACTCTGGTCTACAAAAAGCAATACTTATAAGGATGTTATTTCAGAAAAATTTGGCTCTAACTTTATATTTGATATAGGGAATGGTTACCATCAGACCTAGAACAGCAGCGCTGGAGAAATGGAATGGGCTGTTTATGATGATAGAAAATGTAAAGTTATATTTGCTACAACACACTGTATATGTGATTCAACTCTTTTTTAATATATACTCCATATGGTGATTGAAAACTTAAGATTATAAAGGCCTATTCATATTAACAAAAGCTGACTTAGAGAGTTACACCTAAGTACTTATGTCTTTGTCAATTGTTCAATCCATGCTTCTAAAGAATTTAGATAAATTAAAACGTATGTTTGATAAACAAGATATTTAATAAATAAGATATATATTATACAATGGAGTTTCTGGTCACCTGAGGGTCCCTTTCCCAGGGTTGGGCATTTAGGCAAGTGCCCCATGGCTTGTCAAGAGCGGTGCTAGCCTACAGGCTCCCTCATTCCCTACTCATGTGCCACACCCCAATTCATAAGCCCCTTTCTCCTGTCCCCATTTGGCCCTGGAGGATCTTTCCCCTGTCACTATTACTATTCCTTGCCTTCTCATAAGACAGCCTTAGGTTCGAGCAAACTTGTTACACATTTACCCACAGAATGGCTATTTTGTTTTCTTTACTGAGCCCATTATCTATGTTAAAAAGTTTTATTTTTGATACTAGAAGAGCTTCAATTCAAAGTTATTAATTTTAAGGCTAAACCTGACAGGAATGGAATGTAAAGTCCTAGTCTTATGAAAGCTACTAATTTATTGTAGGCTGGTAAGGAACACAAGTTAATGGTGAGTCATCTTATAGATGATCAAGTTCTTTAACTGTTTGTCAGAGCCCACAGACATAGATCCATTCCACCTTGAACAAAGGTCATAGAGTTCAGGCCTATTCTTGTTCCTTCGAGGTTACAGACAGAAAGTTTGACCCAGGGTGTGGCTACTAACAGGACATTTTGACCTAGGGTGTGGTTACTTGATGCTTTGGGTTTCTGAGAAGATAATCACTTTGTTCTTTGCATTTTGGTAGAGAGGTCTTTCCCCTCCTCTTTGGATTGGGGTATATAAAGCCTATGAAAAATAAATAGGGGTGGATTCAGTATTTACTGTGTTGCCCCCCAACTCTATCCTATATCTCTGTCTTTTCTTTTTTTAATTATTTATTTATTTATTTATTTATTTATTTATTTATTTATTTATTTATTTTTTTGGTTTTTCGAGTCAGTGTTTCT
>NW_026068097.1:2585150-2588383 GCF_014885135.2 Alexandromys fortis | reverse complement strand
GAGAAACAAGCACCCAGTTCCTTTTGGAAGGCTTCAGCTTCCTTCTCCATTCTCCTTTTAAGTAAAGATCAGGCCACAGGCTTTACTCCCCTAAAGCTACGATTAGGCCTAAAAACAGTTTGCTCAACTACCAGATTCCAGAAGAGATAAAAATAAAAAGATTCCAGAAGAGATAAAAATAAACAGATTTCAGCTATAACTTCCCACTAAAGGGACATGATTTTAAATTACTGTTCTCAATAGTAGCTGTTTGTGTCTCTGATAAATGATTAGATGTATGCATATATGTGTATATATATATATATATACACACATATATATTAGATGGATATCACACACGTATAAATAACACAGGTTTTGAGGATCTAAGAAACTATTCTAAAATATGAAAGTTTAAGTAAGCCATGGAAGTTTCCGTAAGTGACGTATGGGTCTGAGAAAGAAATTTTAAATGTAAAGTTTATGTAAGATCTGAGAATATGAGAATCTGTGACTGAGATATATATAAGGGTCTGAGGATATGAAAGCTTAAGGTATGAAAGCTTAAATAAATAAATTCTAAGGGTCTCAGAAAATTATTTAAGATACAAATACAAGTTACACTGGGTGGTGGTAGCACATGCCTTTAATCCCAGCACTTGGAAGGCAAAGGCAGACGAATCTGTGAGTTCAAGGCCAGCCTGAACTGTGAGTTCAAGAAAGGCACAACAGCTACAGAGAAACTCTGTCTCGTGGGGGAGGAGAGAAGTAGACAGCAGTGAAGAACAACACCTGAGGGTAATCTCTGGACTTGACATTCATACATGTGTACCTACACACAAATGAACACAAGCACACATAGAAATGCACACACAATAAGATGTAGTCATTTGCACTAATTTGGTAAGAAGACAAGCCAGGCACAGAAAAAAAAATAATACACATTCTTTCATATATTAAAAAAATAGCCTGTAGAGGTCTGAAACAGTAGACATTAGAAATGGGAAGAGCAGGAGGGGAGACTAACAAGAAAACATTAAAAAGATCCTTTTAAAAGACAAACCCAGTGCTCCAATGTGGGTCTCTGTCTCTATCTCCATCCATCGCCAGATGAAGGTTCCATGGTGATATGCAAGATATTCATCAGTATGGCTATAGGACAGGGCCATTTCAGGTTCCCTCTCCTCAGCTGCCCAAGGAACTAACGGGGGACATCTCCTTGGACACCTGGGAGCCCTTCTAGAGTCAAGTCTCTTGCCAACCCTAAGATAACTCCCTTAATTAGAATATATACTTCCCTGCTCCCATATCCACCCTTCCTTTATCCCAACCATTCCATGCTCCCCAAGGTCCAAATGAGGAGCAGAAGGAGGGAGCAAGGAAGTCAGGACCGCGAGGGGTACACCCACTCCACTGAGACATTAGGGCTGATCTATTGGGCCAGCTGGACTGGGTCTGAAAAAGCATGAGATAAAACCGGACTCTCTGAACATGGTAGACAATGAGGGTTGATGAGAAGCCAAGAACAATGGCACTGGGTTTTGATCCTACTGCATGTACTGGCTTTGTGGGAGCCTAGTCTGTTTGGATGCTCACCTTCCTAGACCTGGATGGAGGGGGGAGGACCTTGGACTTCCCACAGGGCAGGAAACCCTGACTGCTCTTCGGACTGGAGAGGGAGGGGGAGAACAGTGAGGGAGGGGGAGAGGAATGCAGGGAGAGGGAGAGGAGTGGGAGGAGGGAAATGGGAGGCAGGGAGGTGGCAGAAATTTTTTTCAATAATAATAATAATAATAAATAAATACAAATCCAGGTGGCGGTGGTGCACATCTATAATCGCAGCACTCAGGAGGCAGAAACAGGCAGGTATCTATGAGTGCAAGGCCAGCCTGATCTACAGAGTGAGTTCCAGGATAGGATCAGGATCGAAAGCTACACAGAGAAACCCTGTCTCAAAAAAACAAAGATAGATAGATAGATAGATAGATAGATAGATAGATAGATAGATAGATAGATAGATAGACAGACAGACAGACAGACAGACAAGCAGCCATAAAAAGATAAAAATGCTTGAAGAGAAGAGGGAAAGGTGAGGTGCTAGGTAGAACAAAGGTGGATGGACATTATGATACAAATTTATACGTGTACAGAAATATTGCAGTATGTCCCATTATATGTACTTTGTCAAAATGGTAAGTTATATGTTAATTTCTAAAAGTAACCCATATAAGCTACAGTACTGAAAACAGCCTGGTATTGGCATAAGAACAGACAGGAGGACCAATGGAACCTAATAGAAGACACAGATATCAATCCACACTCCTTCAAACACCTGATTTTTGACAAAGAAGCAAAAAATAATTATCAAATGGAGAAAAGAAAGCATATTTAACACGTGGTGCTGGCATAACTTGATATCAACATGTAGAAAAATAAAGTAAAAACTAAGTACAAGTGTAACAATTAGTGTTAGTGTTCTCTATCTTCTGTCCAGTTCTTAAAGCTTTATATGTCAGATCTAACATGGATAAGCCAGAAAAGGAAAGAATAGTAGAAATTGTTGAGACGGGGAACAGTTCTCATATCTCTTCAAACAATACAGCATTTTATTACATACAGGTTTAAATAATGTATTTCATACTTCAACACATTTTAGGCAATAAAAATTTTATACAGTTCATTCATTTATATGAATTTGCAAACAGAAGTGGAAAAGTAGAAACATGAATTATAGTAGAAGACAGACTCAACTCAAAATTATCTGTCTTATCACAGTTAAGGCACTAAACCTCCATGCCTCACTTTCCTCAACTGTGAAACAACATAATAATATCTACACTCATAGGTCACAGTGCCTAGAACAGTGCTCAGAGCAGAAAGTATTAAATGAGGGAAGTAATTCTAAAACTGTTTCAAGCACTGTGCTAGGAGTTAAGATAAGCCTTGTACTTTCTAATAAGGGTTGAGAAAGACAACTGCAGTATATCAATATGAACATATGAAATATCACAATATGAGGTGCCCAAGAGTGCAAAGAGATAAAGCGACTTCTTTCCTAACAAAAACTGAAGTCTATCAAACAAACAAAAAAACTAGAGCACCGGGCCGGGCGGTGGTGGCGCACGCCTTTAATCCCAGCACTCGGGAGGCAGAGGCAGGTGGATCTCTGTGAGTTCGAGACCAGCCTGGTCTACAGAGCTAGTTCCAGGACAGGCTCCAAAGCCACAGAGAAACCCTGTCTCGAAAAACCAAAA
>NW_026068097.1:2578119-2582598 GCF_014885135.2 Alexandromys fortis | reverse complement strand
TTTGGTTTTTCGAGACAGGGTTTCTCTGTGGTTTTGGAGCCTGTCCTGAAACTAGCTCTTGTAGACCAGGCTGGTCTCGAACTCACAGAGATCCGCCTGCCTCTGCCTCCCGAGTGCTGGGATTAAAGGCGTGCGCCACCACCACCCAGCCTGCTTATTTAATTTTTAAAGACTGTCATATTCTGGTTCAGCTGCTGGGTGGTCATGAGCACCTGTACCATAATTAAACAAAGAAAAACACAGTAAGGAACACTTTATCCTTTTAAATATCAAGAATTTAAGACTACTTTAACATATCCAAGTAAATATAAATAAAAGATAGACAAAAAAGATACAAATCATATACAGAAAGTTAATCAAAATCTAACAAAGGATAAAGTAAATATTCTCATAATGAACAAATAAAACTTAAAATACAGGTTGCCCTGTCAGAAAGGAAAAATGCTTCCAGAAACTTATTTAATCTGACATTCACTTTTTTATTGGTAAAAATATACATAAGTATCTGGCAATTATTGTTACAACTAAAGGCTGAGTGTGGTAGTGCACATTTTAATCACAGCACTTGGAAGGCAGGGCCAGGCCAGTCTCCATGAGTTTGAGTTTAAGGCCAGCCAAGAGCTATGCAGTGAGACCCTGAATCAAAAGATAAAAAATAAAAAATTAAGACATTGTTAAGGTATATAAGCGATTGTTAAATAGGCCATTTCCTATTAACTGCTCACTTTTTAACTGGAAAAAAAACATTTTAATATAATAGAAGAAAGTTAAATGATGATCAAACCACATAATATGCTAACAGCAACCACTAAAAATATTTTTGGTGAAAAAATATTTCTATAAGGGGATAGAGGGCTGGATAAGCAATTAAGAGCACTTGTTGCTCTTGCAGAGGATCCAGGTTCAATTCTGACCTGGCAGCTCACAACCATCTGCAACTCCAGTCCACTGGATCCAATGCCCTGTTTTGAGCTCCGTGAACACCAGGCATGTACATTTTACAAACATACTCACAGGCAAAGTAATCATACACATAAAAAAAATACATCTTTTTAAAGCTTTGATTTTAAAAAAATAATAAAAAATTGAAAGAAGAAAAAATGTATATAAATAGCTGTAAAATTTTCCCTACAAATACAATAAAGGAGAAAAATTAACTAGCTGAAAGTGGCGAGTGACACATTTATAATCCTAGCACTCAGGGATTAGACACAGGAACATCAGGAGTTCAAGACGAGCTTCAGCTATATAGAGGTCAAGCCCAGCCTATGCTACAATGAGACCTCATCTCAAAAAAGTTCAAAATAAATAAGAAAATGGAGAATAAATTAGCACTTTTAACAAAAAGTGATTCTCCATGGCTGATAAAATTACAGCCTGTGCCCTGTTTTATGATTTTAATGTTCTATAATATCAGATTCTTTTATCAGTAAAAAAAAAAAAAGCTGTGTGACTATGAGAGAAGTGTGAGAAGAGTGAACTATAATTATTCACCAGTCAAATATTTCTGGGCCTGTCTAAAGCCTTATACAAACACAATCTGGTATCTAGAAGGTAGTAAATACTGTATTACAGACACAATGCTTTCTTTTCAGAGTATTCTTTTCAGATATTCTCACCTAAAGTTTCCTTTTCCATCATCTTCTTTTACCTCCAAGGAGACACTAAAGGTAAATACATCACTGTCCGGGGTCGGGATGATTGAATCTTTAACATCAGACACTTGTCTGGAAGAACGTTTGAATGCAGTACAGAAACTATATAAAATTCTGCTTACCTAAAAAAGTAAAAATGGAAATGTAATTAGACCAAAGCACTAAATGAACCGTGATAGTCTTCTCTCCCATTCTGAAAGCCTATAACTTTCCATACCCACAATTTGAAAGTAAATACAGTATAAGCATCTCTCAACTATTTGGATGGTATATAATAACATTTTTATTAAGTATGCATTAAAAAGTGATAGGTAAGCCGGGCGGTGGTGGCGCACGCCTTTAATCCCAGCACTCGGGAGGCAGAGGTAGGTGGATCTCTGGGAGTTCGAGGCCAGCTTGGACTACAAGAGCTAGTTCCGGGACCGGCACCAAACCAAAGCTACAGAGAAACCCTGTCTCGAAAAACCCAAAAAAAAAAAAAATGATAGGTACATAACCATACATAGTAAATGCAGACCATCCTAATTCTAAATTATTATACATGAATAACAACATTAGCATGAAATCCAAAAAAATATTGCTAAAGTATTCCTCAAAAAGCACACTAATTCCATGGAAGGTTTAAGTATATGAAGTCAACAGTAATGCATCATTTCACAAACTAAGTTCAAGTATGATAGATATTTTTACACCTACACAGTTAAGATTCACTGTAGACACTATCAATATAAACCCTAGAGACCTGAAGGGAACTAGTATTGAAGAGCTAAGGCTATGAACTGGAATGTGAGAATGAACACCAGCAGCAGGTTCAGGTCCACTCAGGAATGACAGCGAGTCAGCACTGTTAACTGAGATTCAGAACCTCTCTTACTAACAAAATGCACAAAACACATAACCAAAAAAAAAAAAAAAAAAAACTTGTGAATCAGAGAGCATTTGATTATTAAGGAATATTTTCTTTGAAAGGTTTTCCCAGACGATATTATCTAATGAACACAATGCAACATTTCAAGAAACGGCTTAACTGTACAACACATTTGTCACGGGGGAGAGCAGGGGTCTTTCGGGTGGCAGATACATGAAAGATTGTTCTATTGTAGAAAATAGATATTATTTGCTATCATCAGTCAGTACAAATCTCTTATATATACAGCTTCAGATACAGTGAGTTTGCTGATCAACTCAGTTCAGACATACCACTCCACTTGGATAATTTGACTAATCTTACAAAACAAGCCAATGGGTGTTTGCAATGCTTTCTGTAAACCAATAAAAGGACTAGGTAGAGTCTAGAATTCTGATGACTTTTAAAGGAAGTTGCATTGTTTTCATCAGTTCTCTATTATCAAAGACTTGTTCTCACAGAGTAGTAGAGAAGAGACTCAGGATCAATGAATTAATGCCTATGTGTGAACCAAGACTACATAAATATGCCCAAGTGTACTCATATTGAACAAGACTACCCTCACTAAGAAAGAACTGTTTAACTTAATAGCTGTCTGTCAAGTATTCTTTTTTTGTTGTTTGGATTTTTTTTAGTTTTTTTCTTTTCTTTTTCTGTCAAATATTCTTGCTTTGTTTCTTTAAACTCTAATATTTAAAAAGTTAATAAAAATGATTTTTTTTTGTGAGACAGGGTTTCTCTATAGCTTTGTAGCCTGTCCTGGAACTAGCTCTTGTAGCCCAAGCTGGCCTCAAACTCACAGAGATCCGCCTGCCTCTGCCTCCTGAGTGCTGGGATTAAAGGCATGCACCACTACCACCCGGTAAAAATGAACTTTTTAAACAAAAAATCCAGGATGGTTCAGTGGTTAAGAGCACTTGTTGCTTTTGCAGAGGACTCAAGTTTGGTTCCCAACACCCCCATGTGTCCTCACATCTGTCTATAATCCCAGTTCCAGGAGATCCACAACCTCTTCTGGAATCTGCAGACTCCTGCATGACATGGTGCACAGATGCGCAGGCAATCAGATAAATATAAATATTTCTGAGACAGGATTTCTCTGTATAGCTCTGGCTGGCTGTCCTGAAAATTGCTCTGTAGACCAGGCTGGCCTCAATCTCACAGAGCTCTCCCTGCCTCTGCCTCCTGGGAACTGGAATTAAAGGTGTGTGCTACCACTGCCCAGTTTAAATAAGTATTTTTTTAAAGTCAGGTACAGTTGGCTCACATCTCTACTCCCAGCATTAGAAGGGCTAAAACAGAACCGTCACTAGTTGAATGCTAGGCTTGGCTATAAAAACCTGTGTCAAAAAAGGATAAACTGGGGCTGGAGAGATGGCTCAGAGGTTAAGAGCATTGCCTGCTCTTCCAAAGGTCCTGAGTTCAATTCCCAGCAACCACATGGTGGCTCACAACCATCTGTAATGGGGTCTGGTGCCCTCTTCTGGCCTGCAGGCATACACACAGACAGAATATTGTATACATAATAAATAAATAAATATTTTTTAAAAAAGGATAAACTGAACTAAGTTTACAAAAGAAACTATATTTATTTGTAAATGTCTCTAGGCTACAAAATATTGCAATGAAAGCAAAAATGAAGGTGGAATCTACATGTTTCAATGAATATTCACGAACAAGGTTTTAGTTAAAGTCCTCAGTTTCTCTATGGAACTCCCTCAGCTTTAACAAGCTAAATACTGAGCTACAGCAATGAAGCTACATCCTTTCAGCATACAGCAGTTTACAGCAACATGATTTGAAAAGTTTTTGGTATTTCATTTGGTGTTTTGTAGTATAAAAATGATTTCCAGGATAAATAGTGAAAAAGTTTGAAGCTATTCTATTAGCATTAGGGCACTCTAGTGACTGTGAAAT
>NW_026068097.1:2560569-2577925 GCF_014885135.2 Alexandromys fortis | reverse complement strand
TTGGTTTTTCGAGACAGGGTTTCTCTGTGGTTTTGGAGCCTGTCCTGGAACTAGCTCTTGTAGACCAGGCTGGTCTCGAACTCAGAGAGATCCGCCTGCCTCTGCCTCCCAAGTGCTGGGATTAAAGGTGTGCGCCTCCACTGCCCGAAGGATCCTATTTTTAATACCTCACCTTAGGAAACACAAGTAAGATTTTACTGAATATTAACAAATTTCTCAATTTGAAAGTCAAATTATCAATGAACATATTAATCTTGGAAACCGTTTTTAAAATTTTCTTAAAGCAAAAATACTCCTTTAAATAGAAGAAATTGTTGAGCTGCAATTGTAGCTCAGTGGTGCCCTGAGCATAAGCAAGGTGCTACAACTGACCTCAGCACTTCAAAATGCCATTTGTTACTTCAAATAAAATATGCTACTTCATTTTTCTGTTTTGCTTAATTCATATATTCTGGAAGTTAACTTCTTCCTGAATATATATGTACATATATATGTTTATGTGTATGTATATATATTTATATATACACAATCATCCTACATTTTAAAACAAGCTGTCCTCAAACTCATACAGTCACATTTTGACTTCCCTATTTTTTGATTACCCTAAACTACTTTTCAAATATCAAATCAATTCTTAAATCAACTGCTTAATATTTTAACACTAACAGTGCTATAGAAATATCACTGCAAACCTATATAGTGAATATTAACAGTAGATCCATATTTATAGCACAACATTCATAACTATACAGTATTTTAGCTAACCCCTATGATCTGGTATAAACAAGTGAAAATAATAATAGTAAAGAATTAGTATTAATAGAAGTAGAGACAAGTCTTTTTCAATGAAAACAATAACTTATTAAACAAATTTTTGAGCATTTCTGCGCACAAAATAACATTCTAGGTGCTATGAATATACACCGAAGAATATAAAACATATTCAAATGAATACAAATAAGATGTGTTTATATTGACCAAGAAAGAATCATTAGGTCAGTCAAAATCAGAAATGTTAGTTTAAGTTTCAAATTTCACTAGAATGTAGCCCATTAATTTAAATGCCATGTCTCACAAATTGCTATTTCTACCAAAAGGGTTAAAATTATATGTGAATTCTAGAGTCAGTGAATAGAACAAAAGTGATGCAAAGATTAGGAAAGTTCAGAAACAGTGATTACCAACAGCAGTTCTTTGAGCACTATATACTATATAAAATAAATTGAAAATACATACCATAGCAAACACTTCAATACATGGCACATTATTAAAGCACATACACACAAAAACAATCTAAAATTGATACATCTGTGTGCAAGGCAAAGGTTTATTGATAGTACAGTAGGATTGTTTCCACAGAAAGTATCTGTAGAAAACATTAGACATAAAATTAGGTATCTGCTGCTACTAGAGGTGGGAATGTAGTACATAGACATCTGATACTACAGATAACCTACAATCCTAACTATGATAGAGCTTGGGTAACTTTATCTTCTTTATTTCAGTATTTTCCAATTAGTAAATATTATACAGCTAAAGTTCAAATGATGCTATTAAGTGACAGAGGTACATACTTAAATATATTTTCTTTTTCAAATATAAAATTTTTCCATTAATATCCATGAAACAATCTATTCTTTAGAAACACTATCAAGAAATGTTCATTCAAATCTGGCAGTGGTGGCACATGCCTTTTACTCCAGCACTCAAGGGTCAGAGGCAGGCAGATCTCTGTGAGTTTGAGGCCAGCCTGGTCTACAGTGGTAGTCCAGAACAGCCAAGGATACACAAAGAAACCCTGTCTCAAAAAACCAAAAAACAAAAAAAAAAAAAATGCTGGGTGGTGGTGACACATGTCTTTAATCCCAGCCCTTGGAGGATCTCTAGGAGTTCCGGACAATTTTGTCTACAGAATGAGTTCCAGGACAATCAAAGCTACGCAGGAAAACTCTGTCTCACAAAAAAAATATATATATATATATAAAAATATGAGACAAGCATGTGATCAGGTATATTTAGCACATAGTTTTAATCCCAGTACTTGGGAAGTAGAGGCAGGAAGATTTCTGTGGGCTACATAGTGAGTTCCAGATCAGCAAGGGCTATCTACTGAGACCCTATCTAAAAAAACAACAACAAAAAAAAAAAAAACCTTTTAACAATTTTTATTTAACAACTTGTAATTTTACAACTTGCTCAAATGCATTATCATTGAAATTGGCCAAAATGAAGAATTTTAGAAAAAATTTACTATACAGCTGGGCATGGATACTTATAAATTCTATAACTAGGAAAATTGAGACCACAGGTATATTACACCTTCATATACATATATACACACACAAATGAATACTTACAGGGACATATCCCATAATCACACACAAATGGGAAGGGGTATATCTTAGCATTACCAATGCCCTTTAAAGTATTCTTTTAAAGCTCTCTGTACCATATCCACAAAGATACAAGAAGCATGGGCAAATCCTTATCATTTTTTCACTACTTCTGACATTTTGATTTGTCCGCAATACCTCAGCAGAAATCTTGCATTATTCTCCCTATACAAAGATCACAGACATTAAGATACATCTGGTTGGACTGTCCAATTATGTTACAAAGATCCAGTCCAATAGGGTCCTACAGAAGACTACCCAGGACAATAAGTCAAATATATGCTGATATCACAGTGTCCAAAAGAGTCATCACTCTTGCTGGGCACCCTTCTCCACTGTTGGTATCTGCTGCTTGAAGATATTCATGGTGAAATAAGAGGACAGCTGGTAAAAGACAGGCTGTTATTGCTTGAAGAAGTATCTGCTTCCCTGTCGTAGAAAAACCTTCAGGTACCATCCAGGAACCTTAGGGAGAAAGAAAGGGAAGAGTACGTAATTAATGTCATTGCTACACAGCATAAGTGATAAAATTGTCCTTTAGTTCCTAAGTTCTTTGTGCTTACCAAAAAGGACTCAAACAGTATTTGTCCCTTTACCACAAAACAGATAACCCCTGGGAAACAGATAACTAAAAGATTTCAGATCAACTTAAAGTGTAATTACATTATATTCTTTTTATTTTTTTGGATAAAGCAAGAAAGATGTTGACAGATTATATAAAGACTTGAGTAAACCACAAGTATAACTGAAATGCAAGCTATACATCTAATAAATCTACTTTCAAAACACAATGAGAAACAAAAGCTTACATTTATGTTTTACCTTTTTTAATTTTATCTTTTGTTACATTATTTCTCTCCTCCCCACCCCCGTGTGTGTGTGTTGCACATGTGAGTAGAAGGCAGAGGATAGGTCCATCTTATAGGTGCGAGAGATCAAACTGAAGTAGTCAGCCTTAGCAGCAAGCATGCTTTTCCACTGAGCCATCTCTTTGGCCCCTACTTTTTACAATATTTAAACAAGAAAATTGTTGCTGAAAATATATAGTGCTTCTGAGATAAAGACTTTTAAGACCAGCTCTTTTATCCATTCTCTTTGTCTTGGATCAAGCAAAAGGTAACCACACAAAATATTATCTAAACCAGAACGTTTTTTGAATTAAATATAAAGGTATTAGTAATATGCCTGGACAAAAAGCATAAACTAAGGCTTTTCTAGGCAAATATAAAGTCAGTTGTCTAAAAAAATCCTACACATACAAACCATGGTATGTTATGAGCATCAATCAAGTAGATGCTCCCTACAATATCTGGCATAAGCTCTCTATATACACTGGGTTACTCAACATCTAGAAATTTTCCCTCTCAATAAGGTTTAATAGCCAGAGTCCTGTCCTTCCTTTTTCAAACAATATATTTTTATCAGCAATGAATGAAAATAAAACTTTCAAAAATGTGTTTTTTTAAAAAACTAATACATGAAAATCACTTTCTTACAACCAGCAATACACTGTCTAGAAATATAATGGACAACGGTATCTCCAAAATTATCATGAATTTCATACGTTTTCCCACTGACCACCCAACTATTAAAAGCTCTTAAACAAAGAACATCTCCTACATTCATAAATAAATAGCTGTTATAATCCCCAAAGAGAGTTGCATACATACCATCAGTTACAGAAATGCTTGCAATAAGGTTCCCTCTCAGTTTCCTCCTAGGGCAAATTTCCATCTCTCAAGCAGCAAGTTCTTCAGTTCTTCAGAGTTCATCTCCTTGCTATTCAGCAACAGTGATCCAGTAACCATACAGGTGTATTAAGTGACAGCTGTCAACATGAAATGCCGGGACTCTACCAATCTGTTTCCCCAACTCTGCAGTGACGTGTATAAGGGTCACAAATGGTCCTCTCACTCACAAAAACCCTTGTATTCTTTCAACATACTTACATTCGTGTCTAGATAAAATATTAGCACATTTGGACCAACTCACTCTTGTCAACCACAGTTTTTCAGAAAGTAGTGAGTATATATTACAGACTTAAATTTTAGGAGGAAACAGATTAAGGCTTTACCTGAAAAAGCAAATTAACAACTTGAAGTTTCATTAAGTCATGAATTCTGGCAGAGAATTTCTATAGTTACAATATAAATTATATGTTTACACATGTTTTAGTGTAAAGCCAAATAATTACTATGGCATAAGAAATAGCACACCAAACATATTTCGTATTAAACTCACAAAGAGCTATGTTTCTTTTTTTATAATTTATTTATTTTTATTTTATTTGCATTGGTGTTTTGCCTGCATGTATGTCTATCTGAGGGTGTCAGATCTTGGAGTTACAGACAGCTGTTAACTGCCATGTGGGTGGTAGGAATTGAACCTGGGTCCTCTGGAAGAGCAGTCAGCACTCTTAACCACAGAGCCATCTCTCCAGCCCCCAAAGAGCTATGTTTCTATGAATTCTTGTGTTGTGGTCATAAGTGTCTATAATTAAAATTATATGTGCATGCTGCATGATAAATAAAGACTAAAATGGTGCTGCTTTTAGCTGTTTCTGTTGACAATTTAAATTTTAAAAAAAAATGAGCATACTTGAAAAATTGTTCACACAAACCTACTTTTCAAAACCTTTGAAATAGATTCAAGTACTAAACTAATACAATTTGTAGTGCAGGGAACAGTCGATAAACTCAGAAAAGAACGCATTTGCAGATATTTCATTCTGAACTTTTATTCCAATGAAAAATAAATCACTAATTAATAATAATTGCTAAGAATATACTGATATCTTCAAAAGAGAAGTTCCCCTAACTCTATGAAAGCATCTGGTTTTTTTTACTGGGCCAACTCAAGAATGAATTCAAGGCTTAAAGTTATAAACAGGAATCACCAGTGAAATCAAAAGAGATCTAAGAAATAATGTCAGGCCAGGCGGTGGTGGCGCACGCCTTTAATCCCAGCACTCAGGAGGCAGAGGCAGGCGGATCTCTGTGAGTTCGAGGCCAGCCTGGTCTACAAGAGCTAGTTCCAGGACAGGAACCAAAAGCTACGGAGAAACCCTGTCTCGAAAATTCAAAAAAAAAAAAAAAAGAGAGAGAGGAAAAAGAAATAATGTCAGTATACTATGTAAGTGAAAGCATTACACAACTATCAAGCCCAGCAGAAAATCAGGCACTGAAGATGCATTTTTTAAAAGCCATTTGGACAAATGAACCTGAGCAAAATAAGAAGAGTCACAAAAATACTCATCCTTTCTGAGCATAAATAAGCAAATATTACAATGGTGGGGTAGAAGGATAATTTCCCAAGTGGCATTTTCTACTATGCATGCTCTACCTACAATATCATGTTCATACACAAAGCACAACATTTACAGAGCCTGTCCTAGTACAGAGTCTGTCCTGGAACTCGCTCTTGTAGACCACGCTGGTCTTGTCTTGAACTCTCAGACATCCACCTGCCTCCCTGGTGCTGGTATTAAAGGTGTGTGCCACTAATGCCCAGCCAGACTTAGCTTTCTATAGTCGGTGCCATGCCAATACAAATATTAACATGGTTGCTACAGACTCCAAGTTTATATAATGTCTAGTTTATATATGTCTTTCTATGACAGGGAAATCAAGAGTTCAAAAAATCCTAATTTAACTCAAGAAAATTGCTACACTATATCATACTTACTGCCTCTTTAATTTCACAGGAGAAAACATGTATCTGAAAGTCCTCTGAACCATGAGAACTCTCTGTAAATGCAAAGCAGTTGCTCTCCATTGTCCCATCATGCCCACGTGCACAGAATAGCACCTTATAAATTGGGAAAGATGCTATCTCCACATTGCTTGACTGGTCTATGATTCTGAAACAACAAAAAATGAGATAAGGATATCAACTATCAAAAACAAGCCATACCAATATGACATATTTATCTTAAAATCACAAAATGGTTATTAATACAAATAAATGAATTGTCTTCATGTTACTCAAAAAAATTTTTAAATATTTTTTTATTTATTTATTATGTATACAACATTCTGTCTGTGCATATGTCTGCAGGCCAGAAGAGGGCATCAGACCTCATTACAGATGGTTGTGAGCCTCCATGTGGTTGCCGGGAAATGAACTCAGGACCTTTGGAAGAGCAGGCAATGTTCTTAACCACTGAGCCATCTCTCCAGCCCTCAAAATTTTATATATACAAACACACATACAAAATCATTTCATTTTAACAATTTCTTCATTCTTGTTTCCTATGAGCCAACTCACATACTCACCAAAGTCAATTTTATATATATATATAAACTATAACTATATTGTCATATTTATTTCGTACCATATATATATATATATATATATATATCACTCATTCCAAGTTTTTATGTTATTCTGTTAAAAGCAATGCCAGTATAGGGGGGAAAAGACATCGAAGTAGGAGGATTGTTGGGGAAAAAAAGGTTTCAGCAGAAGAAAGGAGGGGCTAAAAAAAAAAAAAAGAAAAAGAAAGGAGGGGCTAGACAAGGATAATAGAGGATGTGTGAAAATACTCAAAACTCAGCATATATATGCATCATATTGTCAAAGAATTTGGGGGTTTTTTTGTGTTTTTTTATTTGTATTTGTTGTTTGTTTGTTTTCAAGATAAAGTCTTTCTATTACAAAGCTATGGCTGTCTTAAAACTCACTATATAGACCAGACTAACCTTAAACTCAGATTCACCTGCCTCTAACTGGGATGTTCACCATGAGCACACCCATTAAAGAACTTTTTTAAAGAAGCATTTTTCAGATCACTAGAAATAAAGGTATGTAAAGGGGGAGCGAAAGAGAAAGACTAGCACAGAACATTCCTAGAAAGTCCATTTCTTTTTTTTTAATATTTTTAATGATTTATCTAACTTTATTTTATATGCATTGGTGTGAAGGTGTCAGATCTGGTGGAACTGCATTTTCAGACAATTGTGAGCTGCCATGTGGGTGCTGGGAATTGAACCCAGGTCCTTTGGAAGAGCAGTCAGTACTCTTAACCACTGAGGCATCTCTCCAGCCCCAGTCCATTTCTTTTTTATTCCTTTCCTTCTCTCTGTATGTGCTTGTGTGTGTTTGTCACAGGGTTTGTATTTGTAGATGTTTGTGTGTGCAGGTGTACAATACTTGAAGAGGTCAAAAGTCGGCCTCAGTTATCAATCCTTAAGAGCTATTCCATGTTACTTTCTTTGTTGTTGTTGTTGTTTAGATCTTTCCCAGCTAGAGTGGCAGTCAACAAGTCCCATCAATCCTGTCCCTCAACATTGGGGTTACAAGCATGTAGCCACACCAGAATTTTTTTTCTTTTAACTTCAATGGTAATACCTCAAACTTAGGTCCTCTGTCTTGTACAGTAAGCGTTCTTGCTCACCTTGTTTGCTGAAACAGAATATCTCACTGGGACCTGTGGCTAAACAACAGCAACCCAAAGATCTGCCTGCCACTGCCTCTCATTTTGAAGGCTTGGGAGACAAAGGAAAGTGACTGCTCTACAAGTAAGAGGACCTGAGTTAGACATTTAGGAAAGAAGAGACTCTGAGTGCTGCATGCCAGTGCAAGAGAGGTCAACAGGTAGCTCCAGAAGCTCCCACAGACTAGCCAGAAAGCCAGTCTAGCAAATTTTGCAAATTCCAGGCCAGCAAGACACTCTTGACTCAAAAAATTTTAATTTAAATTTTTAGAAGGTAAATAGCACCTACAGAATACCACCAGTAGCTGTCCTCTGCCTCCACAGACACCTACATGTCCCCACACATATTTCACACAAAGAATATAGTAACACAATGTTTTCCTAAGACACTAAAGGCATTTTTATCAAAATTTGGGGGCTGGGGCGATGATTCAGTGGTCAAGAACACTGGCTGCTCTTCCAGAGAACCTGAGTTCATTTCCCAGCATCGACATGGTAGCTCACAACTGTCTGTAACTCCAGTTCCAGGGGATCTGACACCCTCGCACACAGACATACATGCAGACAAGACACCAATGCACATAAAATAAAAGTAAACAAATCTTTTTTAAAACTTGTAAATTTACAATGCTACTAGTAGATACTTAGTACTTAATTTACTAGATTAATAATTTGAAAATACCCTCTGCAAGCAAGAACAAGTTCTAAGCCTAAATGTAATTTTTGATTTGCATTGTAAGTCTAGAAAGTGTATGTGAACTCACATTTCAGTCCCACATTTGATTTATAACATACTCACCAACACTCAGAATACTTAATTATACACTAAGAAAAAGAAAGTTTACCTCACAGAACCTTCTGGAACATTGGGCACATACAGTGTAACAGCAAAGGGGCGCTGACTGGAAGCTCTCATGGTTGCCATTGCCCGTAAAGCCTCAACTTCGCTACGTGGGGAAGAAACTTTCATAAATCCTAAGTAGGTCAATTTGTTAAATAGGACACTGTCTTCTTCAGGAAGTCCACTTGGAGAAGACGGTCTGGGTTTGGAAATTTCTGGGAAAAAATAATTAAAACAATCAAGTCACTAGTACGCATTCCAAAAACAAGTCATTTCTTTGTTTCCCTTACCACTGGCTCACTAGCCTGTGTAAACTATTAAGTTTTCTAATGAAGCTGCTTTTCTTTCAACTGATTTTCATGATCACGTCACCCAATTTTCCTCTCTATAAAATGACGGGTGCAGGGAGCAGAGTGAGTACATTTGTAATTCTACACACATTTTTAAAGAACTCATTATTGTTAGATAATATCTATCTGCATGTTAAAAAGAAAATTCATTTTTAAAAACTATAAATCATTTAAGCCATTGTTTATTTGAACTATAAATATCAATATTTAATTATTTTAGTATTAGTATTATATGTATATATGTTGTTATGCATCTCTGTCAAATTAGACATATGAAACAATAAACAAGGTCCTGTAGTAAAAACATTATACATAGGAAAGCTTACTGATATTTCTGCAACTGGATTTCTAAAAATGAAGAGAAAATTTTATCTGTGTAACAAAATATTCATAACTATAGATTCTAAGCACAAAACAATATAGATAAATGGATCTAAAAACATAGACAATAAAATTAGTAAGCAAGATTTAAATTATTAAAAATATGAATAAGGATTTTAATTTTTTTAACAAAGTGAGAAGAAAAATAAAAGGATAACTAAAATATTCTAAATCTGAGTAAAATGGGATCTAAAAATGAATCATTCTCTGGAAGGTTATCAAGCAGGAGATTTTTTTCTATAAAAGAAAAACTGTTGCAGTAAATTTCTTCAACTGAAAAAAAAAACGACCTGAGAAGGAACTGAAAGCACCCACGAAAGACTCTGCTCAAGCAGGAGACAGTATGCAAATGACTAACACTTTGTTAAGTAAATTCCAGGAATATAGGAAAATTAATGTGGAGAAGAAAGAGGCTTAACTAGCAAGAGTTTAAATGTATAAGTGTCTATATTGAAGAATCTCAATTATTAGTTCAGCAGTGGTGGCTCAGGCCTTTAATCCCAGCACTTGGCAGGCAGATCTCTGTGAGTTCAACACCAGCCTGGTCTACAGAGCAAGTTCCAGACTTGTGGCGTGTGCTTATGTTGACACAGGCACATATACATACACACACAAATCTTTTTGTCAATATAAAGGCAATGTTAAACTAACATTTTTCTAGTTTTTGTCTTTTTTTATTTGTTTCTTTATCCCATTTCCTCATATCATCTTTAAGTATCTGGTTCATTACCTGTATTGGATGGATCCAAAACTAACTGAAGAGATGGCTTATTTGTTTGACCGGCTGGAACATCGCCAAAGGAGTAGTCTGAAATCTCACTGGAACCCTGACAATCAACAAGTAGGCTGCTTTGTCCTTTCTCAGAATCTCTCAAAATCTCTGCCATGGCTTTTTCCAACTGTTCATCACCATTGGAAGCTATCTATAGGTAGAACAAGACAATTCTTTTTCAATCCTCTTAATTATGAAGCTTAATTCATTAAAAATATTCATTTTGAGAAACTAAGATCTAAAAATTCAAATATATAGTCAATAAATACTGAGAATTTACCCAGTGATACCTAATTTCACATATCCATAACACACTGAAATCCTGAATGATAAAATCAACTGAATGAAAAGGGGCTTATTAGTTCCACAAAAGAATTCTTCATAAAACACTGCAGGTACTTTCAAATTACATTTGATACAAGATCCTATTGATACAAGACCAGTATGATGGCTCAGTGGGAACAGCAATTTCTACCTACAATCCAGATTCCTTATGGTCAAAGGAGAGAACCAACTCACGAAAACTGTGCTTGAACCTCCACACAATATACGGTATCACACACATACCACATACACACACACACACACACACACACACACACATATCAGAACTTAATTTTATGTGTTTTAAGAGGAAAATGAATGTTTATATATGGTATATTATAAATAACATTTAAACAATTATATTTCTTAGCATCATCCTATAAACATTTTTTAATTTCTTTATAAATTCTTCATTAGCTACCAGAGTGATGCTAATTTTCTTAAAGTTATATTTCTGACTCACTGATAACATTCTGATACCATACTTAATATTAAAAACAGTCATCAATAAAGTAGCACTTGGTTAGTTCCAATCCTGCTTACAAAGAATAGTTACCAATTCCTATGCACATATACCCAGGTTCGTTTGCTTTCTACTCTTTGACTTACAAAAGGCAACCCAAAATTTAAAAGAGAGAGAAAAGAAAAATATCCAAATGAAAATTCAACTGCCAAAAATATAAGATATGCACTTCTAAACTAATCAGTCGACTACTAAATCATCTGCCAGATTCTCACCACATGATTCAAAGCATAAAATACCTAACAGAAAATCTTTCAATTACAACTCAGAAGAGAAACACAATCAAATAAAATTATATAAGATTTAACCAGTAAGTTTAATTCACATATTACTTTTTCTCTAATTTTTCTTGTATTTTTTCCTCCTAGAATTTCTGATTTTCTAGAAGGTAAATAACCAAAAAAGATTTTTAAAAAAAGTTAAAAATCAAACCAAATAATTAGCCTCTGGATAATAAAGCATTAAATATTTTTATTATTATCAAGATCATCTAAAAGAATCAATCAAACACTGATTTTTATTATTCAGGTCAGTACTTTAAGAAACCCTTCAGTTTTCATCCTCACGTGTGCTCCAAATAGTTGAAAGGAAAAAACAAATTTAATGAAAAATGGTACCATATTAGAAAAAGAAAAAACAATACCTTCAGCCGTGGCTTTCCATCATCCTTTGTAGAAGTATCATCTGCATGCTGAGGAACCAAAACAAATTCTTCACTGTTCTCTGTGGCCACAGAATCAGATGACCCACTAACCTTCTGTAATGAAGCTCTGACCTCCATTTCACTTCTGCAAAGGGCTCTTCCCACATCCACCTGGCAAAACTAAAGGGTACAAAAAAAAAGTAAAACTTGATTAAAAACAAACTAGTTTAAAAAATGAACTAAGAAAACTTTATACGACGGTTCATATAAAAAGAATCCTGGCACAGATTGTCTACAAATTAGGGGGCTGTCTTCTTGGACTAGGCCACACGTTGGAAATGCATTCTCCCAACTCTTAACTTTCAGACCAAAAGGATAGTGTTACCTGAAAAACACAAACTAGCCTTATCTCAACCAAAAGTTTACCTCTGCTTAACTATTTTGTTAAGAAATACTGGAGGTTTTATTCATTTGTTTCAACAAACAGAGAAAGTAAGCAAGTGACTAGAAAAAATCTGAAAATTCCACACAAACTGTTCATGCCTGTAATCTCAGATACCCAGGTCTGAGACAGCAAAAACCTTTAAGCAGAGTTCAACACAACAAGAAAAAAAAAAACATAGCAAAAACCATGTCTCATAAAATATATAGTTATTCAGTTACTTTATCAAATCCAAATAAATGCTTTAAAAAATTATCTCCTAAAGGCCAAGTACTATACTTTGAAATATTTGGGAGATCACTGAAACTGACAAATTAATAAAAATTCAACACCCTAAGATATGTCTTTCTTTTCCAGAGATACTAATATTTAATAACAATCAAAAAACTATTCATACATGGTACTGATGTACCAAGTTCAGTCTCAATAATTAAATACAATGAAACTCCATTCTCTTGATAGATCTACAGTTTTACAGAAACTCAAAATTTCTAGACATTCATACATTCGTTCACACAACTAATTCTGAATGAGGATATTATAGCCTACATAACAGACATTGGACCTAATCTTTGGTTACACGCCTAAAGAAAGGCTAGACGGGTAGTCACTGTCCCAAAGTTTAAATACTAGAGAAGGAAAAAAGAGCAGGAAAAGGGGAGGGAAAGGGGAAAAAGAGTTGGGAAGAGGAAGGAGGAAGAAAGAAGGCAAGAGGAAGAGGGAAGGAAAGAGAACAAGAGCGATCATTCCCAATCTAAAAGTTATAAAGAAAGTACAACAGGAAATGACAGAGGAAATCATAGAGTGTAAGAGTAACTTTAAGTACGTTGGTAGAAAAGGAACTCTTAGAGGTAAAACCTGAAAGAAAAAAAAAAACTTAAATGACGTACTTTGTCAATACATGGCAATATGACGAGGGCAGGATAACAGGCTGACCTAATGAACACATAACCCTGCAATCCACGGATAGTCCATAAACAAACAAACAAACAAAAAACCCAGAAATGTTCTTCCAAATACATCACTTTTCGCTGCTCATATAAATGTGGCTGCAATATTCCACTTTGACAGTAGGTGGCACTAAAACCACTAAGCTAGACACACAAAAAGGGGAGGGGATCCAAGTTCAAATTGCACATTTAAATTTTACTTTTAAACTTTTTCAAAAAAAATCAAAATTCCAATGAATACCCACAAAAAAGGATTATACTCCTCAGCCATCTGTCATGTATTGCTGTTATATACTTCTCTTTGTAAAGACCCTTCATTTATTATGTTCTGTGTTTATGAAACTCCAGTATGGGTTTGTCTTGTCTTTTCCTCTTTTAAGTTGCACTTTGAATCCTTACTTGCCAAAGCATCACACAACCCAAGTATCAAATGTGTGGTCAATCGTTCTCCAAGCTACTGTTTGTTATATTTTTCTACCTGATCTCTAAATGTTGGAAGTTCTTTTCCCTTGCCAACTCATTGTAGCCACCATCTCACTAAGCTGAATGAAAAGCTCCCCCCCCCATGTGTCTCTATGCTCACAGTCTCCCAGATTTCTATCCCAATGCAAATATTTTCTCTCATTTCCTAACTTGGAATCCAAAACCATTCTTGTCATTTCCAAAGAAGTTTTATCAGTGTCTTTAAGTCAAATGTGACCAAAGAGAATTTTTCTTTTTCCTTTTTTTATCATGTGCATTGGTGTTTTGCCTGCATCTATGTTTGTGTGAGGGTGTCAGGTCCTCTAGAACTGGAGCTACAGACAGTTGTGGGCTGCCATGTGACTGCTAGGAATTGAACTCAGGACCTCTGGAAGAGCAGCCAATGCTCTTAACCACTGAGTCATCTTTCCAGTCCACCAAACAGAATTTCCAGTGAACTTTCCATCACTGTCTCTCATCCATATTTCTCGTTTTAGTAACTAAGCCACTTTCTACCAACTTAATCAAAGAAAACTAGATGTCACCCTTACTACTTCACTCTATGTCAGCAGGTTATGGTCAGTCCCTCTAAAACAAACCCCTCCTCTATCTACTTCCAGGAAAATACTTCCAACAGAAGAAACAGGATATGTGAGAGCATACATAAAAATTATATTCAACTTAAACTTGAGACTAAAATCATTTTTGCTATAATTCAAACAGAACCCAGCCTTACTAGGTGCACACTCTCTGACTAGAACACCTTAATCAAAGCAAATTCTTTCCCATGTTACAGACTTGACTCTCAGACTACTACACCTTCTACTATTCACTTTCATTCATGCATTTAACACATACTCCATGAGTCCCTACTATGCACCAGAAAATATACTCATTAATAAAAGCATTATCTCTATCTTCATAAAGCTAACATTCTCATTTAAGAATCTAGAAAAAAAAAATCAAGATCACACCCTGATATAAGTACTACAAAAGGTGTATGAAAATGCTACAAGGAAACATATTACTTTGTAAGCTAATTAGAAATTAATTCATTTTAAAAGTAGGTTCTTTTACATTGCTCTATTTCAGTGGCCCCATGTTTTTCATAGCAGTTGTATACTGAAGTCTCTAACTCTGTGAAAATAAACTTTCTCCCAATAGATCAGAATTTTAAGCTGTTTTTATCACAATTTTAAGCAGTAATAGTTAAAAAGGCCTGTCATGAATGTATAACATATAAGTGGATAACAGTCTGCTTTTATCATTAACTACTATAAAATACAAATAAACCTATAAAATATTAAAATTTATCAAAACACAGACACACAAACATTAACAGACCATACACAATACCATTTCAAGAGAAATGTATAAACACAAAGATTCAATTATCATAAGTGTGTAAAATGAACTGTAGCACACACTATAAGCATAACTTCACAACAGCCTCCTATTAGTGTAAGAATGACTTCTGTGAATGTGAACTAATCATCTTCATGTGAACAGTTCGTCTCCACAAGAAACTGCATATGGTATAAGAAGTGATCTACCAACCTTGTGCCAGATGTCAGACCAGAAGCTACCCCCATGTGACCAAATGAAAGAGAAGAATCATAGCAAGAAAAAACACTCTATTCCAAACAGAAAAAGAGAAGTTAGAGTGTCAAAATTCACAAAGGTAGCCACAGGACACCTCAAAAGTTCAGGAAAAACAGGCAGGTGCTCACAGAAAAGAAGCCAAGATGAGCACAGCTCCCTAGAAGGAAATGGGAAACAGGAAAATCCTCCAGAAAGTTCAACACCAGCCTAAACAAGGGAAACACAAGAGCCCACAAACTCAACAGATGCTCCTCAGTGGCCCAAGTACACACAGCCTCCAACCCACAGGAAGCTGCTCCACCACCTCATCTTCCCTTTCTTGTCCCCTACCCCACCCACTGGTATTTCCCCCTGTTTCTTTTTAATAGATTTTAAACAGTAGTTTTGCTTCCTTATAGCTTTAAAAATGTTTTATTTACATATTTTTCATTATTGGGCCATCCTTTGGCTTTTCTTTCCTCTGCCCACCATGTTTATTTTTCTCTCTACTACACGTTCAGTAATTGTTACTGTTGTTTTTCAAAAATAAACAGTAAACCTCTTTTCATTTTTATTCTTCTTCTTACATTTATCTAATTTTTTCTAAACGTTATTATTTAATTTTTCATTTTCAGCTTTTATAAACTCTTGGTCTTTTCTCTTTCACTCTAAAACATCCTTCTCCAACCCTTGTTTAACTTTGATTTTCTATTTTTTTCTTTCCCTTCCTTTCTTCATCTTATTCATTTCCTTCTTACACAATCTTAAATAATCTTTAACATCAGAAAACATTTTTTTACTAGTTGACTTTAATTGTAAACTTGACACAGCCTAGAATTGTAGCACAATTAATAAAAACCCAAAGACAGAAATTGGGGTTCAACCTGAAGGTCAGAAAACTAAAACAGCCAGCCACTGGCTCTTACCTCCACCTCAGTCCAAAATGGCCATCCTGCCTCCAGGAAATGCAGGACTAGACTGTGTGTGAGAGCTGTCTCCTCCCATCTTACAGTCCTCTCTAGTGCTGGGATAAAGGCCTTATACCACTACCAGCAGGTTTGTTTGGCAAACTAGTGTAGCTACTGAGATTAAAGGGGTATGTCACCACTATCTGGTCTGTAAGGCATCACAGTGAGGCTGTTTTACTCTCTTCAGGAAAGCTTTATTTATTAAAATACAAATGAAATATCGCTACATAGAATCATCTGAGAACCCTTGACTGAGAAGTTAAATAGATTAGACTGGTCTGAAGGCATGTCTGTGAAGGACTGTCTTCATTGTTACATGATGTAGGAGAGTCCAGCCCACTGTGGGCTGAACTGATCCTGGGCTGATAAGAAAACCATGAACCTATGTATAAGTAAGCCGGCAAGTTGATTTTTTTTCCACGGATTCCCTTTCTATTTCTTACTTGAGTTCCAGCCCTGACTTTCCCTCAATGATGGGCTATGACCCACAAATATATGCCAAATAAACTCTTTCCTCCCCTATGCTTCTTTTTGTCAGAATGTTTTTAATCACAGCAACGGGGGCGGAAGGGGGGGACTAGAATACTATTCTACATTAGTATTCCCTTGGGCTGTGGTCACTAATGATGTATAAGTGGCTTTAATGGACATTAAGTGTATTTCTGTATCTTGCATAGTTTGACACTATTGCTATTATAATTGTTTCCTTTTCCCTAAGTGGTAACAAAGAAGAAGGTCTCAAGTGCAATAAAGTCAGAAGAGATACTGAAGCCTACACATATGCAAATCACACAACAGACACACACACACACAAAAAAAAAAAAAACTCTAAAAGAATTGAGCTACTGGATTCAAAGATACTAAAAATGGTTAAAACACTAAGTGAAAGGTCAGAAATTTACTAGTAAAAATGATCAGTGACCTCAAAGAAGACATAAGCAAGCAGATGACTATAATTCAGGCACTGGAAAATAAGCAACATGAGGGGAGGGGCAGGGGAACCGAACCAAATGGATTAAAATACAAACAATGTAGGTCAAAGAACAAGAAACAGTAAACAACATGGGGAAAAAAATCTGTCATGAAATTGAGATTTAAAAACATACATGTAGGAGCTGGAGAGATGGCTCAGTGGTTAAGAGCATTGCCTGCTCTTCCAGAGGTCCTGAGTTCAATCCCCAGCAATCTATAATGAGGTCTGGTGCCCTCTTCAGGCCTGCACACAGATAGAGCATAGTAGACATAATAAATAAATAAATAAATAAATAAATAAATAAATAAATAAATAAATA
>NW_026068097.1:2527461-2560012 GCF_014885135.2 Alexandromys fortis | reverse complement strand
TGACTGCTCTTTGGATTGGAGAGGGAGGGGGAGAGGAGTGGGGGAGGGGGAGAAGAGTGGGGGGAGGGGGAGAAAGTGGGGGGAGGGGGAGGGAAATGGGAGGCTGGGAGGAGGCGGAAATTTTTTTTTCCTATTCTCAATAAAAAAAAAAAAGAAGAAGATGAAGACAACAACAATGACAACAGCAGAAAACAGCACCAATGAAGTCAACTAGGCAAAAGAAAGAATAGCACCAGGAATGGAAAACAGGGTTGAGGAAATCACATAATCATCAATAAAAAATAAGAGCTACAACACCATTAAAGTGATCATAGAGAATTAATATTATCTTTTAAAAGTTTGGTAGAGACCTGGTATTATGGCATTATACTAAAACTAGATTACAAGAAAACTATAGACCAATATATCTAGATTTTTAAAAAATTCTCAATACTAGAAAACAATACCTAACAATGCACACAAATTGTACACGAGGTATACAAGATTGGTTCACCATTCAAAACCCATCAATGAGAGCCAGAAAAGTAGCTCTGCGGATAAAGTATTGACACATAAGCATTAGAAATGGAGTCTGGATCCTAATCCACTAAAGTCAGGGACAGAAGTATGCATCTATAATTGGGGTACTGGAGGTTCAGAGACAAGTAGATCCCTGCACTTCAATGGCCAGCCAGACTAGCAAAATCGATAAGCTCCGGGTTCATCTCTCTAGATGTCTATGTCAAAAAAAATAAGGTGGAAAGTGGCTAGGGAACACCTCCAGCATCAACCTCTAGCTTCCACATGCATGTACACCAAAGTGTGCACACCCATACATACCAACACTCACACCATATACACATACATCCACAAAAATACTACCTAAGTAATCAAATGTATCAAAAGACTAAAGAAAACCATGGCTAGATCAGCTAATAAAATATAATTGACAAAATTCAACATTCATTTATGAATAAAATTCTCACTGAAACATTTACTGAACTTTCTCCATTTGAAAAAGAAAATCAAAAAAAAAGCTACAACTAGCAAAAACTTAAGACATACTGGGACAATACAAAGTTGCCCTCTCTGACATTCTGACTTAACACCCTAAGAAATAAAAGAAAGACAGATTTGAAATGAATAAAGTAAACTGTCTTTACTCGCATATCACCTGAATGCCAAAGCAAAAGTCCTCAAAGAACCTACCATGAATGAATGAATGAACAAATAAATAAACAAACCTAGAACTAATGAGCAAATATAGAAAGGCTGCAAAATTCAAGGTTCACATGCAAAAGCAAATGTCTTCCCTCCACACAACAATTAGAATATAAAATTCATAAGACAACACTGTGGTTGGGGAAATGACACAGCCAGTAAAATGCTTGCCCCACAAGCATCAGGATCTAAATGTGATCTCCACAACCCAGAAAAAAGGGGCCAGACACCATGCCATGCATCTGTACTTCCAACACTGGAGGCAGAGAGGGGTATCTCTGGAGCTCACAGGGCCAGCCAGTCTAAACAAACCAATGAGTTCCAGGTTCAATAAGAACCTGTCTCAGAAAATTTGGTGGAAGCTAAGAATACTGGCACATGCCTTTAATTCCAACACTCAGGAGCAGAGACAAGGCGGATCTCTGACTTCAAGTCTAGTCTGATCTACAGAGTGGGTTACAAAACAGTCAGTGCTACACAGAAAAACACTGTCTCAAAAACGCCAAATATTAAAAAAAATGTTTAATTAGGTAGAAAGTGATTGAGAAAGACACACAATACTGACCTCAGGCTTCCCAAATACACAAACACCCATACACACAGAGAGCGAGAGAGGGAAAGAGCGCACAATACTGCTTTCTAAAAATAACACAGGTATAATCAAAAAAATGTACAGGATCTATATTGGAAACTTAAAAATCACTGAGGAAAAAATTTTAACTATTACATTATTAATGTATGGTGTATACTTATGTGTGTATATCTGTATGCATGCATGCCACCATGCACATGTAGAAATCAGAGAACAACTTGTAGAAGTTGATTCTCCTCATGGGTCCTGAGATCAAACTCAGGTTGTCAGTCTTGGTGGTAAGCACCTTTACTTGCTAAGTCATCTCACAGGCATGGAAAGAAATTTTCAAATTATAACTAAATAAATAAATAATTTGCTGATACTCACTGAGTACTTAATTATAAGAGAGACCACTGAACTATCTTCAGTAGGGCATGGACTTGCCTACTTTTACTTTTTTCATGAACACACCCTTAGCACGATGACTGAAAGCAGCCTGGGCTCAATAAATATTTCTTAATGAATAAATTAATTGTTTTGGATATACGAGGATAAATCCAGCATCAGATAGAAAGTTGGATTAAATTATTTCTAAAGTAAATTATTCTTAACATTCTCAGTCTATGTAATATCCAGTTAGTTCCTGACATACATTCCAATACACCATCTCAACTATAATTTACTGTCTACTATTACACAGCAGTTTGTTAAACCAAAATAATATGTAAAATAATAAAATGTATTTATGGCAGTCTATTTTGGACCAATACCAGTTGGGAAGTTATTAAAGGTCTTTTAAATAATATGGAGTTCATGGTTTTGTAAACTCAAGATGAATACATCCCACTTCAACATGCATATCCAAGAAAGCAGCACATTAAAAACAAACCTGTTTTAAAAGGAATTTCCTAATACTAAATCAGAATATAAAATCTGTCAAAGGTTTTTCATGTCTCTTTAGGATATGTTTTTAAAAATACAAGGTATTATAATCTAGACATAAACATTTTCATTTTCTAGAAATCTTAAAGGTACACAAAACTAAAGTGCTGTAAGAAGTCTGGTGTATGGGTATATGAGTGACTATATACATGAATGTGTGAGTGTGTTTCCCTCCCATCCTCCACTATTGTAATCTTAAAGGAACTCAATGAATATTTTGTCTACACTGACTCATGTATAGACACACCTACACAACCCCACTCCCCACACACCAACAGCAACTCTACCAATTCTGCTCGGTCAAACAGCTTTCAAATTTTACTTTAATTCAACACTCTTTTTGCTCAGTGAGCAATGATGATTCCCAAATTCATACCACACATGAATGCTTAGAGCTAAAATTTTCAGATACATACTAGAAACTGTATAACAGCATTCAACAAAGTGTATTTTCTTCCCAAAATAACAGTGCCAAAAGTATGAAATTGTAGTGCACACAATCTAATTTCCTTCTGTGCCAAATGTGGTTAACCTTCTTATGTGGTTAAATTGTGCAGTTTTCTGCACCTATTCATTTCCAATTGTCTCTTAAACAAAAATAGAAACATAAAAATTTAAGTGTGAGTCAAAACCATATACACTGGGAGAACTATTAGGCATAAAAACTACAGAATATCCTTTACAATTGTAGAAAAGGAGATAATCTTTTATAAGTAAGTGGACATGAATAATATGGAACATTTGCCAACCAAAGTCCTTCTGTGTTTTGAAGACTGAGCCAGTCCAGAAAAAAACTTCCATGACCCATTTATTAAATAATCCATACACTGCTTTAGAAGTTCCCAGGCAAAAGTTATACCAACTTGCATGCAAGTATATCTCTGACCCTGACAGGGTATCAAAAGAACTTTATTAATTTTACTCTAATGTATATCTATTTTTATTTGTCCAGTAATAACCAAACCTTTCTGAGGATAAACCTTCACTCAAATCAAACCACATTTTTTTTATAAAAATACACTGTAATATCAGGACTCAGAAGGCAGGAGTCCAAGGTCAGCCAAGGTTACATGAGCCCCTGTCTCAAAAATTAAAAAATATAACAATGGATGAAGAGGTACTCAGTTATTAAGTGATTGACTTATAAGCATGAAGACCTGAGTCTAATCTACAAAAACCTGTAAAAATGCCAAGCATGATGGTTTACACTAACAATCCAGTGCTAGGGAGACAGAGAAAGGAAGATTCCTGAAACTCACTGGCCAGCCAGAAATCAAAGTAGATGAGCAGTGTTTCTGAGGATAATGTGCAAGGTACCACTCATATACACACATACACAGAAAGAGAGAAAGAGAGAGAGTTCTTTCTGGCTCTCCTTTTTTACCAAGAACAAATGCCAAATATCCTTTAAGTATTTTATATTCTTGGTATTGTACAAAGCCAACCTTCCTCATTACTGGCCCACACCACATGGCTTTACTTCTAAAGCCCATCTTCTACAATTCTCCCCTTGTTTCAATTCCAGCTGTAACAATCCCCTTCCTTAGATTAAAACACAGCTGACAGACTTGCTCTGTACCATCACAATTCTTCTCTCTGGTATCTGTTTGGCCACCATTCTTAGCCCTCCATTAATTTCTCTGCTCAAACACTGTCTTCTAGAGAGATCTGCTCTGATTAGTTCATCTAACATGGTTTCCCACAAGCATCACCAGTCTTCCCTTTATCTTGCTCTACTTACTCTTCTTTTTCAGCATACTTTCTTCTAATATTTAACCTAGGTTTCTCTGTGGTTTTGGAGCCTGTCCTGGAACTAGCTCTTGTAGACCAGGCTGGTCTCAAACTCACAGAGATCTGCCTGCCTCTGCCTCCCGAGTGCTGGGATTCAAGGCGTGCGCCACCACCGCCCGGCAACCTAACTTATTTCTACATTGAGTCCACTGCTTATTACCTTTTTCTCTCATAGTATACTACATTGTCAAAGGAAGTTTGATGATTATTTTGTCAACTTGGTAACACTAAGAGCTAAGATTCTCAGAGCACACCTCTAAGTACATCTGTGATAATATTTCTAGAGACAATTTGATCATAAAGGTTCCATTAATTAATTCATATTATGATAGCATTATTGGAAGATGGTAAAATGTAGGTAATATGGCCTAGCTGGAAGAAGCAGGTCACTTGGGAATACATTCCTGGCCTCTTCATGTATCCCCCTCGCAAGAATTCTTGTCAACCAAGATGTTCCCCTCTCCACATATTCACACTGCCTTGATGTTTTGTCCCAGTGCATGGTGCTAAACAATGATCCAAACTAAAAAAAAACTCAACTTCATTAAGTTGTTTTCTCAGGCACTTTCGTCACTGCAATAAAAAAGTACTGAATTTAAAAAAAAAAGGTAAATACATCAAAGATACTCACTCACTAATGTAACCCAACCATAGAGAATATTTGACACACAGCAGTCACTAAAGTATATGCTACATAAATAAATGAATATATACCTAAGATTGAGTGAGTTCAGTTATTGAAAAATCTAATAGCCATCCAGAACCTTACAACCACATCAGAGTTTTGGCATTTTATTTTATTTTTCTATCAGTAGTGATGAATTTTCCTCATATAATCTTCTGTACAATAGGAGGTATAAACATAAAGAAACAAAATTATTCCCATTTGATATCAGGACACATGCATAATATTGAGCTTCTTTCCTAGCCATTAATGAACAGCCTGTGCTCATTCACCTTCTCCCTCCCAATCTCTATGAAAATATACCACTTATGAAAAAAAATCAAAAATGATAAATGAATAGTTGGTGCTTATATGGGATTATTTTTGAGATTTTATATAGCATTATTATAAAGGGATCCTTGTTTTTTAGCAATACAGACTAAAATAACTACAATAATAAAATTGCCTGATATTTTCTTCATATAACCTTGAGTAAAACAGAAGATAAACAAAGGATCAGTCAGCAGCTGATGGCAAGCACCTTAGCACCATCGCCTGCTAAGGGTGGTTAAAGGTTATGGGAATATTTATATCACTTCCCTAACTTTTTGTGTGCTTCTAAATTTGTCAAGCAGGTTTTAAAAAGATAAAATGAAGGTAATAATAATAATAATAACAACAACAAAACAAAGATTAGTTTAACCACACACACACACACAGGTGCACACACCCATGAGGCCAGAGAGATGGCTGAGTAATTAAGAGCACTGGCTGCTTTTCCAGAGGAATGGATTTGACCCCCAACACCCACAAGGCAGCTCATTCTAGTCCATGATGAGCTGAGAGACTTGATGCCTATTCTGACCTCCACAAGCATCAGGACACACGTGGTACATAGACATGCATGCAGACAAAACACTCATATACATATATATAAGACTAAAATAAAAAAATATATTCTCTTTAGCCTCTAGAATATTATATGACATCTAAATAAAATAAACTATGAAAGGACAAAAAATATCTTACAATTAAAGAATAGTTTCAGGGCTGGAGAGATGGCTCAGTGGTTAGGAGCACTGGCTGCTCTTCCAGAGGTCCTGAATTCAATTCCCAGCAACCACATGGTGGTTCACAACCATCTGTAATGAGATCTGGTGCCCTCTTCTGGTATGCAGACATACATGCAGACTGAGCACACATACCTAAAAAATACATAAATAAATAACTTAAAAGAACAGTTTCTGAAATTATCAGAATAATGGGTAACTATTAAGAAACAAAGACTGAGCCAGGCGGTGGTGGCACACACCTTTAATCCCAGCACTCGGAAGGCAGAGGCAGGCAAATCTCTGTGAGTTGGAGGTCAGCCTGGTCTACAAAGCGAGTTCCAGGACAGCCAAAGCTGTTACACAGAGAAACCCTATCTCAAAACTCGAGAAACAAAAAAAAAAAAAAAAAAACAATAAAGAAAGAAAAAAAGGAAGAGAGAGAAAGGGAGGGAGGGAGAGAAGGAGGGAGGGAAGGAGAGAGGGAAGGAGGGACGACAGGCAGACAGACTGAAACAGGTACTTTCCTTCTAAGGCAAACAAAAGTAATATGTGAAATGATGGCCTTCATGTAGCTATAATAAGACAATAGGAGATATTTATCTAGATAAGCAAAGGCACAGTGAATAAAGCACCTGACATGCAAGCTTGACAACCCAGATTAGATCCCAGAACCCACATAACACACTCTCTCTCTCTCTCTCTCTCTCTCTCTCTCTCTCTCTCTCTCTCTCTCTCTCTCTCTCTCTCTCTCTTCCTCCCTCCCTCCCTCCCTCCCTCTTTCCATAAAAGTGTGGACTTTGAAAGGTCACAAAGTTAAGGTCATGAGATCTAATGAATGCGATTAGCACCCATAGGGGAGTATGCTCCACAACTTTCATTCCTTTTCCATATAACCAGACTGCGTTATTCCCCTCCAGATAATATGCCAAAAATACCCCCTCATAGAAGCAGGTATCGCCCTCATGAGGCACCAAAGATTGATTTTAGACTTCCCAGCTTCCAGAACAGTAAGAAAAAGAATTTCCTAGTTTATAAATTCTCCAATTTCAGGTGTTTTGTACAGTGACATTATGTACTTAGTTTATTCAAAACATCAGTACAAAATGGGATTGTTCAATAAAATCAACTGTACAGGGAAAATAATTTATTTCCTACTCAAAATCCTATTTGAAACAAATTTCCAAAGAACTTTGGTCAGGTATGGTCCTAAATGGCTATCTCAGCTCTTAAGAGGCATAGACAGGAGCATGGGTCACAAGCTCAAGGTCAGCCCGGAACCAAAATAACAGTCTTTAGCTATTGTTAATTCCTTTCTTAAGTCTTAAGTAGATATCAGGAAATGATGAGTATTTCTAATAGCAGCATGGGAAAAAAACTATAAAGCAAAGAAAGAGAAAATATCAAAAAGAGACTAATAAATTATAATACAGAAAAATTTAAAAATTCTGCATATCAAATTGTAAGGAACAAAATTCAAAAACAAAAGTATTTAAACAGTTATATGTGACAAATTGGTAGTATCTTACCAATTAATTATGTAATGTGCTATTAATAGTAAAAAGAGTAATAGTCCAATCAAAATGAAATAAAGGATATAAAAGATGAATAACCAATAAACATACAATTTTCTAACAAGCATTCTATACTTTCCTCAGTGATGCAGGGATCAGGATGGAGGGGAGGTTTATTGAAGAACTCGAAGCCAGCTAACCTTTAGTGTTTACTTCCAAGAGCCACAGACTCTTATGCCTATTAACATTGTTTTCTTGACAAGAGTCAAGCAAAGAGTAACAGAAATAACCTCTCATCGAAGAATCTGAGGATAGTATGACATATATACATGAGGCCTACAAGAGGAAAAGCTATCAGGAAAGAGACTTTAAAAAAAATAACAACTTCATCTCAGAAGATGCTAAAGAAACCATAAAAGACATGCTTTGTGGTTATGGGGTAATTATAGATTAATGTGAATCATTATAATAAATAATAAATATTAAACTGGCAAATAACACAAAATACTAAGATAAAGTACAAAGTGCTAAATTCTATGCTTATTATTTATCTTTGAATATAGAAACTTATACCTGTAATATTTTGCTGTGCAAACAAAGTAAATTATAACCCTATACAAACCTTAACAGAAAATATTTAGATGAATAAAAAGGTCAAATTTTTTTTTTTTGAGACAGGGTTTCTCTGTGTAACAGGCATAACTGTCCTAGAACTAACTCTTGTAGACCAGGCTGGCCTCGAACTCATAGAGATCCACCTTCCTCAAAGGTCAAATTTCTATACAATTGAAAACTATATAGGAAATATACATCAGTATAAAATGTTTGTACTACTGTGAGCTGGTAAGGAAAATGGTCATATTCATCCTATAAAAAATAGTTTCTAATAAAATCTAATAAATCATATAAGAGATAGAGGATTATCGAAAAATATTTCACTGTTTCAAGTATCATCACAAAAGGGGGGGAAGAAAGATTGTATAGCTGTCATTAGTAGACACCTTCAGTGAAACAGTACTTACCAGACATGACAACAGCTTTACGTGCATGACACACAGAGAGGCTGTGACAGCATATAAAAAGACCTGCACAAAATCATGTCAGCCAAATTCCCAGCATGGACAGATGGGGAAGGGGTTTAAGTCCTACCACTTGGACTAATGTTAACAGGAGCTACTGTTAACTCAGGGTAACTGAAGGGAGCTAGAGCTGTTTGTTTTACAGGATTCAGTGACAGAGAGGCCACCCAAGCTCCACTCACTCATACAGGCAGCATTAAGTGAACTTAATCTAAAAAGGAAAAGAGAGAGAGCACATAAGGTTGGAAAAGAAAAGTAGTGGGCAGGATAGAAAAACTGGAAGGAAATACAGGGAGTGGATTTGATCAAAAAAAACGTATTATATGTATTAAGAAATTCTCAAACAATATAAATGTTAAGAAAAGAAATACTTAACTGAACAACATTCATTCTTATAGCAAAGTCATGCAAAATCATATTTTCCTAGCTTAACAAATTCCAAAATCAAATAAAAGTTAAACTTATATAGAAAGATACACTTAAGAATTTATTGAAACTGGGGTTGGAGAGATGGCTCAGCAGTTAAGAGCACTAGCTGCTCCTCCTGAGGACCTGAGTTCAATTCCCAGTAATCACATGGTGGCTCACAATCATCTATAATGAGATCTGGTGCCCTCATCTGGCCTGCAGGCAGACATGTAGGCAGAACACTGAATAAATAATAAATAAATCTTTTAAAGAAACTTATCAAAATTTATTGAAGATTCTGCAATTAGAATACATGCTAAACACCAATAGCTAAGGTAAGTAAATAATAATTAGATGATCTGCCACTGTAAAATGAAACTATAGCAAACTCCAAACTTCTAATGAGGAGTCAAAGGAAAACCAAAAATCACTTTTCTCAGGGTAAAGAAAAAATGAGAGCTAAGTTAATATATATGTCTTTCTACAAACACATACTCTAGAAGCAGGTATATAGCACATGACTTTAATCTCAGGACTTGAAAGATTAAGGCAGGAAGGTTACAAGTTTGAAGAAGCCAGCCTGGGCAACACACAAGACCTGGGAGAGGTGGGGAAGCTTCACTACCTAATGTTAGAGAGTGGTAAACAATTTTCTGAATCTACTAGAAATCTACTAGAAACCAACCAGTCGTACCTTTACAAAGGTAAATTTTATGGTATGTGAATTATATTAGTGACTAGGATGAGGGAGACAGCTCAGCAGTTAAGAGCTAAGTGGTTACAGTGGTTACAGAGGCTCACAACCATCTGTAACTCCAGTTCTTCTGACATTCATGAGCACATGGAATAAATATGTACATTCAGGCAAAACATTTATACACTCAAAATAACTCTTTAAAAATTAAAAATAAATATTAATTAGCACATGACCAATCTTCCAAAAGATAAAGAGAAACATAGGTTAAATGGCTACTATTCACCAGAAATGCAGTGGTTAGCAAGAATATGCTATCAAATCTAAGTTTCCGTGTATACCTAGTTTCTTTTCTCAAAAAAAAAATGAAAAACACAAAAGTACATATTTTGTCTCTGTGATAAACCATGACAGTTGAATATCTAAATGGACACACAAACCCTTTGCTAACATTCTTCATAAACACATCTCTACTAAATTAGAAAACTCTGTGAGAGCTGACTATATTTGAGATCTGATTTTTTTCATTGTTCATTTTGTTGTTGTTGTTGTTGTTGCTTGTTTTGTCTTTTTAATGTTGTACCCAGTACTGTTTAGTAAATTCTAAAAAAAGAATCCTCTTGAAGGAAAACTGTTCATCTTTTTACAAGCCTATGCTGGGAGTTGAACAATATGATCCCCACTGACAGCTTGCTCACAGCACACTATGAGAAGAATAATTCATTTAATATGATTATTTCCAGTTATAACTATTTTCCCACAAAGTAACTTCTGTTGAGTATATAGATCATACTTTTTTAACCATTTCCTCTAAGGAAATATGGGTGGTATTGACAAATACCACATTCTCTAATTTATGGGTTCTAAATAGTTTACATATCTAGATACATAAAATTATATATGTACAAAGGCATGAAGGAAGTAAATCTGTATGGGGTGTAGCAGACAGTGGGAAGGGTTAAAGGGGAAGGTTGGGGAATGGGAGGGAGTATACATGAAAATAGTCTTATGTGACATAGCCTAATAAAATTTAAAATGTTTCTAAAGTCACTTGCCAATTTCGAATAGGGATTTTGTGCTATAGGGGCAAGTTCACTTCAAGAAAGTCGACAGCTACCACTGTTCCATTATATGTGAAGGTCTAAAGATAACCTCCCATAAGCCAGGACAGAAGGCAGCCTGAGGAATTAAAATAGCATTTTGTTATCCTAAAAACAAGCCAATGTTGCTTTTACGTGGTTTTACAGAAATAAATAAAAGAACATAAAAAGTACACTGTACTATAAGTTTTATTTTTAAGTCTGTGAGATGTCTCAGCTGTTAGAGGTACTTCCTCACAGACCTAGACTCTTGAGTTTGATCCCTGGATCCCACAAGGTAGCAGGAGAGAACTCCTCAGAATTGTCTCTCCTTTCCATAACCTATATGTCTCACTGTATACACATACTCATTAAATTTTATATTTTATTTCATATTAAAACATTTTAAATAAATAAATGCTACCAGGTTGGTTTTAGCTTTAAAAAAAATAAATAAAAAAAGAAATCTGGTAAATGGAGAATGGTGACAGATCTAAGAGCTGTCAACAAGGTAATTCAACCTATGGGTCCTCTACAATCTGGAATACCTTTCTCTTCTCTATTACCAGAAGAAAGGCCTCTTATAGTTATTGATTTGAAAGATTGTTTTTTCACTATACCTTTACTAGAAAAGGATAGAGAAAAATTTGCCTTCACAGTGCCTACTTATAATAATTCTCAGCCTACTAGGAGATATCAATGGACTATCCTCCCACAGGGGATGCTCAATAGTTCCACATTGTGCCAATATTTTGTAAATCAGCCATTGGAAATAATTTGTAATCAATTTCCTAAGTCTATAATTCACCATTACATGAATGGCATTTTGTTATCTGATTCAAAGAAAGATACTTTAGAAAGGATATTTCAAGAAATAAAGAAAGTCTTGCCTAAATAGGGATTACAAATAGCTCCTTAAACCATTCAAAGAGGAGAGTCTGTTAATTACCTAGGTTACAAAATAGGTTTACAGAAAATTAGAACACAAAAGGCACAAATTAGGAGAGACTTGTTACAAACTCTTAATGACTTTCAAAGATTGTTAGGAGACATTTCCAGTCTATGACCAGCTGTTGGGAAAATACCTGATCTAATAGTTCATTTAAACAAAACCTTAGATGGTGATAAAGATTTGAATAGTCCCAGAAAGTTAACAGCTGAAGCAGAAAAGGAACTGACAATGGTTGAGGAAAAATCACAGGAGGCACATGTGGATAGGGTGAATCCAAATCTTAGTTCTATCTCAGTCATATTGCCTTCCAGAATTTCTCCTATGGGAATTTTAATGCAGAGGGAAGATATTATTTTAGAATGGATATTTATACCACATTAACCAAGTAAAAAATTAAAAACTTATATGGAAAAAGTCTCTGAATTAATTATAAAAGATAAACTGAGACTTTGTCAACTAGCAAGTATAGACCCAGCAGAAATTATAGTGCCTTTTACTACTGATGAAATAAAATAGGTATGAGAAGACAATGAACCATGGCAAAGAGCTTTTGCTAATTTTTTTTTTGGAGCAATTAATAGCAACTATCCCAAAAGTGATAGACTTAACCTCATAAAGAGAACTTCTTGGATTCTTCCTTGAATTGTACATGATGCACCAATAACTGGAGCCCGTACATTTTATACTGATGTAAATAAATCAGGGAAAGCAGGTTACTAATCAGAGAATTGAGTAAGGTGAAACAAAGCCCTTGTAATTCTGTCCAGAAGGCAGAATTATGTCATTCTTATGGTACTAAGAGATTTTAAAGAAACTCTTAATATAGTTACAGATTCACAATATGCAGAAAGAGTCAACTTGCATATTGAAACCACTGAATTTATACCAGATGATACAGAATTGACTTCATTGTTTATCCAGGTACAAGACATAATCAGGAATAGGCTTTGTTCTATGTACATAACACACATCTGATCCAATACGGGTCTGCCTGGTCCTCTAGCACAAGGTAATTCAGAAATTTATCAATTATTGATTGGAAGCGTGTTGCAGGCCTCAGAATTTCATAAAAACCATCACGTCAATAGCAAAGGTTTAAAGAAAGAGTTTTCTATTACATGGCAACAAGCTAAGGAGATTATAAAAAGATGTCCTACTTGTTCTTTCTATAATCAAACACTGTTGCCTGGAGGAAGTAACCCAAATGGTACTCAAAGGAATAAAATCTGGCAGATGGATGTGTTCCACTTTATGGAATTTGGTAAATTAAAATATGTATACTACACCATAGGTTTTCAATGGGCAACTGCCTTAAGCTCAGAAAAGGCTGATTTAGTAATCACACATTTATTGGAAGTTATGGTCATCATGGGTATACCTGCACAAATAAAGACAGACAATGGTCCAGCATATGTATCTAAGAAAATGAAACACTTCTTTGCTTATTATAATATAAAGCACATTACAGGTATATCAAATAATCCTACACTTCAGGCGGTTATAGAAAGGACAAATTGTACTATAAAGGATATGCTGAACAAACAGAAAGTGATGGAAAATATCCCCAGAAATAGATTGCATAATGCTTTATTAACCTTGAATTTTCTTAATGCTAATGAGAAAAGAACAACAGCAGTGGGAGAGGTATTGGATAATGGAAAAAACTTCTGAATTGAATCAACCAGTATATTTCAAGGATGTGTTGACCTCACAATGGAAACCAGGAGATGTACTACAATGGGGAAGGAGTTTCACTCTTGTTTCCACAGGAGAAGAAAAAATATGGATACCATCAAAATTAATGAAGATTCGCTTTGGAAAGGAGAAACCTCTTGAAAAAGAGAAATGATATCACAACCACAATGGTGACTATCATACAGGTGGTAAGCAAAAGTTCATAAGGGTTAGTGTAGGGTTATGTTCTTATCTTTGCAGGAAAATACACATCATCAAAAATTCAAGAGACCCTTGATGTTTGAACGCTGACAAAAGAAAAAATAACTATCCACTAAGAAGCATCTAGAAAACAGAATATGGTTTATGAATCCAGGTATGGGTTACACTTACATTTACACACACACGCATGCACACACACACACACGCACACACATACACACACACACACACACACACATATATATATATGTATAATATATTCAGCTGGTTTTGGAGTTGGACAATGGCTCTGTACTTCTCTAAATCCAAGCGTGTTGTTAAAAGAAACATTCAGAGTTTCTGTCTCATATCAGGAGCCATCTGGTGTGGGACAGAAGACTTTAGGAAAAATTTTTACTTTCTCCATGCCTTTTTTGTCTATATCATATTCTTCACTGAATGTATGTGTATATGTATGATGTTTAAATTTTTCATGATGAACAATAGATTTTTCTATAGATCCTTTTCCTGCAGTAATCTTTGAAGTTTCCAGGAATAAGATAGGGCCCCACAGCAACAACTCTACCTAGTTGAGATGACATCATGATACAGACAGCGCTACTATAAGACCACTTCTTTATTTGGCTACCAGCTGCTGAAATGGTGCACTTTCTCATGACATTCTGGCCAGGACTCAAATAAGAACTTTGAAACAAACAAACAAAAAAAGAAACCTATCTATCGACTGCTTGGAAATTATTTCCAACTATACTAGACAGTAATTTTGAAACTTAACCATCACTTTAATTTTGCAGGATCCCATTAAGAGAACATTACCCCCATGACAGCGGGAAGTAATTCTAGAAGATGATGCCCCAATTCCCAAAAAGTTTGTCCATAAGGTTGGGAACATTGTTTATGAGTTATTGATTATTACTTGTATTAGATAGAGGGTTATGGTGAAAACTATGTTTGTTTTTAAAAAGGGGCAGGATAGTAATAGTGGGTAATAGAACTATTTTTCATGGATAATTTATGTTGGTATAATTTTTGTATATTGATATAAGTTCAAATTATATGTTACTTTTGTTTATTTGTTTATTTGTACACCTATACAAAATTATTTTGTCAGATTGTATATATGTATGTTATTATCTCTGTTTAGGACATTTTGTACATTAATACAACTTTTAGGATATATTTTCATATTGAATTATGTATTACTCCTACTTAGATAGATACTTATATATTATTTACATTTTGAGGTCATTGTCCTCATATGTTGAACATTTATTTACAGGTTGCACATTTGTTTACAGGTTATTTAATATTTTGACATGAAGTTTAAGTCAACTTATAACTGAGTTATACAGGTATTAATTATTATAGGTCAATTGTTCATGCTTGCTGTACATAGGGTTAGATCAATTAGATTCTTTAGATTCATAGAGATTATATTCTGTCTAGATAGGTAATCTTCAACTACTTCAAGGTTCTGTGGAACATGGCATTTAAATATCTTAGGGTTCTGTTGACATGAGTCATGACTGCTTCTGACAGCACCGATCTATTCTCGAGAGAATGTTGAGCACCAAAGACACTCTTTGAGTCCTCTCTTCTAGCCTCCTCCCCTCCCTTATCTCTTTCCTCATCCCAGGATCCCTCATTTCATTCTAATTTCATATCTAATTTATTTCCACCTTTTTCTCTTCCCCCATTCTCCCAAGAGTTCTTTTTCCTTCTCACATTTGCCTTTTTGTATCATGACATCTACCACATATACACACATGTAAAAAATAAAATGTACAAGTCACATATAAAGAAGACAAATAATGTTTATTTTTCAGAGTCTGGGTTATTTAGCTTCATATAATATTAAAGTAGTAATTAGCAATCATAAACTAGGTGATCAGGTCTTAATCATATGTATCGTGTTGGGTTTGTATACCTCTTCTTTGTCAGAGGTGGTATTAATCTTTCATTTCATACAATATGGGTATGCTATCCATATGTTGTTATCTGTATCTATCACTATATCATAGGATACAAATCATCAAGTTCTTGTCCATTTATACCAAAGTAGCCTGCTTTCCATTTTCCAAAAACATGTTCTCTGTTTCCATATGAGACTTCATCAGAAGGCGTTCAACATTATATTCATTATATAATGTATATTCTCTTAGATAACAGAATTTCAATAAGTTTTTCTCTTTTTACCAAAATAATTTAAATTTCTGTCACTTTAAGAAAATAATCTTTTTCTAGCATATATCTCATAACTCTTCTAGTTTTTACTTACCATCTGGTATGGGAGGTTCTTCTGTCTATGTGTTGTTTTTATTGGTGAATGAATAAATAACTAGCTTGGCCTTTAGCATGGGAGGAGGAAGGCAGAGTTAGAGAGAAACCATGGAGCTGCCAGAGACAGATGCTGTGAACTTTACCCAGTAAGCTAGCAGGGCAGCTGGGATGAACAAGCAGGCCCTCCTCCTACAATTGGCACTCCAACATGGTCAACTAACTTCATGGTAAAACCTGAGAAAGCTTGAAAAGGAATTCTAGAAAAAAAAATACAGAGTTTAACAAAGCTTTTTACTCTTTGCTGGTGTTGTGCCACAGCTCCTTTAAGAGATATTTTCCTGACCCAGCAGCAGAAAAAAATGCCATGCTGTTTTGAAATGCAGGCTTTCTGTGCCAGGCTGTCAGCGCAACCTTTGACTCAGGAAGGAGGTCCGGATACAGAGCATTTGAATTGGGTTTGTGAGCAAAGTGCTGTGGCTTGCTTGATGGAAATGTGGACTCTCTGTGGGCCTAGAAGTGGAGTGATGCACACAGCTCAGAGGCACTAGCAGCTCAGAGGCTCAAGAGGCTCCACCATTGCTGGACTTGGTGGGGTAGGTAGGCACTATCATATTTGACCTAGCAATAACACAACTTAAGTTTTTAAGAAGTGCTTAGCATCTTAAAAAACATTCCTAGGCAGAAAACAAATTTAGATTCACAATAGGACAAATTCAGACATAAAAGAACTCTAAATGAGTCATAGTGTTGGATAAATGTACATAGTCTTGGGAGAGAGAAGAAGAAGAAGAAGAAGAAGAAGAAGAAGAAGAAGAAGAAGAAGAAGAAGAAGAAGAAGAAGAAGAAGAAGAAGAAGAAGAAGAAGAAGAAGAAGAAGAAGAAGAAGAATATAGAGAGTTGGAAAAGTAAATCATTTTTTAAAAAGTCTTTAAAGAGACAGTACGGACAGTCATAGATTCAAAGGAGTAAAGAAAAATAAGCCATGTAAAGATGAAAAATTCATAGAGTCTGGATTATATATATTATATATTGAATTTTTTGACTGTGAAGGAGTTAAGTACAGAGAGACATTTCATTGTATGGGCTGCTAAACTAAACCAACATATATATTATAAAGGAATCATGACTTCCAAATTTGGGTCTAAGGATATGTTGCTTTGGAAATGAGATTCTTCTTTTGTTTTCACAGAAGATGAGAACCAGTGGATTGTTTATAGACCAATATGGTTTGATAGACCATGCTCCCTGAAAGGTTGCCACGAAAACCCTCAAAAAATTACTTCACCAAACTGCTGAGTGAGAAGAACCTAATACATGGGATACAGCATAAAAAACCTAATTAACAACACCCCCAAACAGTAGGAAGTAGTATGGAAAAAACTATGCCCATATTCCCAAATATTGTCTATAAATGCTTCTTCACATTTACAGGGGGATATGATATAAATATGCATAAATTGTATTGTTATGGATCTTGGTTTATTGATACAAATTTAAGGTCAATTTTGTTATATGTATATTTCTGCTCTTGATTAAGGTATTGTGATTGTGTGTTTCATTTAAAAATGTAATGTATAATTAAGAAATATAGGTTAATCGATAGTCATCTATAATAGTCAAGATTGTAGTCATGATACTTAGGTTTTATATATATATATATCAGTTAGATAGGTATTTTCATATATATATATATGTACATATACATATATATCAGTTAGATTGGTATTCTTCAAATCTTTAAGAGACCTTCAGAATATGGAATTTAATATGTTTAAGAACTTAAGACTTTTCATGATAGTGAGATACATCTGCTTCTGGTAGCACTAACTACTTCAAGAAGAAGATGGCCATCGAAGAGGCTCCTTATGAGTTTGTTAGCCATTTGGGCAAGAAACTGCTCTTGCCTGGCTGTATAAACTGGATATACAGGACTCAGAGAGAAATGACTACTGAGAAATGACTAAAGGTGAGATGGTCCTTCAGGGTTTCTGTTACATGAAAGAGTCTGCTAGACATTCTGCAGGACACAGAAGAAAATGACTGACAAACTGCCAATACTATCTTAGAAGTTTCCTGCTTCATGGAAAAGTCTGCTGGATACTATGGGTCTGTAGGTTGAAGATGGGAGCCCCAATGGTACAGAAGGACTTTGGGTGACTGTCCAGGCAGTGAGATGTCTCTGTCAATTCTAGAGTTCTAGAAGTTGTTTATAATGCACTTCTTGTTTACTTAGGTAATATTATATCCTTCTGGAGTCTTTGATGGTGTTGAAGAATAGATAGTTGCAGATCTAGTTTTCCTTAGTTATGATAAAAGATAAATAGAAATATTGTAACTGTAATTCTTGCTTGATACCTGTTATATGTAATTTTACTATGTTAAAGTTAAAACCTTCCTTTTTATTTAAACAGAAAAGGGGAGGTGATGTGGGAGTCCCCTCTGTATGTTGTTTGTATTGGTTAATGAATAAAGAAACTGCCTTGGCCTGATAGAGCAGAACATAGGTAGGCAGAGAGTGAGAGAACTGAATGCTGGGAGGAAGAAAGCAACGTCAGGGGTCACTATGGATCCACCGCTGGAGATAGATGTGCTAAATTTCACCCAGTAAGCCACTGCTACATGGCGATATACAGATTAATAGAAATTGGTTAAATTAATGTAAGAATTAGCCTATAAGAAACTAGAGCTAATGGGCCAAGTAGTGATTTAATTTATATAGTTTCTGTGTGATTATTTTGGGGATAAGCTAGCTGGGTGGCCAAAATGAACAAGCAGGCCTTCCTCCTACAATGCCTCACCCTTGGATCCACCTCTTAAAGATGATTGATTAACAAAGCTTCCCGTATCACCCCCCCCTTTTGTCTAACCAAGAGCGATCCAAACCCAATTCAACTATATACAATAGGAACAGATATTAAGAATAAAATTACAGGGCTGGAGAGATGGCTCAGTGGTTAAGAGCATTGCCTGCTCTTCCGATATTAATGAGAAAATTACAGGGCTGGAGAGATGGCTCAGTGGTTAAGAGCATTGCCTGCTCTTCCAAAGGTCCTGAGTTCAATTCCCAGCAACCACATGGTGGCTCACAACCATCTGTAAACAGGTCTGGCGCCCTCTTCTGGCCTTCAGGCATACAGACAGAATATTGTATACATAATAAATAAATAAATATTTTTTAAAAAAAGAATAAAATTACAACCAACATAAACAATATTAAGCAAGGAACACATGACAAATGTTTGTTTATAAACATTCCATTCCAAAGAGGCTCATCTAAGTCATAAGAGGAAGATAGCTACAACTATCTAATCTTCAACCCCATTGTAGGCTTCAGAAGGGAGATAATATCATTTGAGTAGGTAGGAAGTACAATCAAGCAGCTTTCAAAGTGAGCAGTATATGACAGAGACAATTGGCTACCTGAGCAATCATCTCATTTGTAATGTTGAAGTAAAATGTCTGTCCAGTAGAGATAATGTCTCATCCTTGGACATAGTTTTTATAGCATGCATATTACCTTCCTGGAGAAACAGTTTATTAGTTAATCTACCATAACCCTTTGACAGAGTCCAATTAATGCATTTAACAGTACAAATTTTCTCAGGCAATGTCTTAGAACCCTATGAAGTTGACTGGGATTCGTTTGTCAAATTGGCTGTATCCGTCTTCAGAGTGTTGAATTTTTCTTGTTGTAGATTATTATCAGTTTGTAAAGACTGTATTATTTTTAAAAGTACCACATTCGACTGGGTTTTGTTAGTCAAATTGTTTGTATCCTTCTCCAGAATTATGAATTTTTCTTTTAATTGATAAGCGTCAGTCTGTAAAAACTATTTTATTTTTAAAAGTGCCTCATTCTTGGCCCTATTATCAAACCATGTTTTTAAAGAGAAATTAGGGAGGACAAAACTAATCCCCAGACTCAAAGATAATGATGTAGGAGGGAAATCATTTAAGTCTTGCATAACCTCATACATGGTATAAGTAAAAAGGCTATTGAAACCCTGGATGGTTAAGTTGTTCGTCATCTTGCCCTTTTAAATTATAAATTCATAATTTATATTTCAAATTTTAAATTTTACCTGTGGTTGATTTTGAGCTGGAGTACATGCAGTAACCGTTACCTGCCAGTAGGTGTCGTTGGCGCACTTGGAGCTACATGACTGGTCTGAATCTGATTTTAGAGTTAAATGCTGAAAGATATGCTAAGATTAAAAACATTTATTTAGTGTAAATCACAGACTGTGTGCTCTGTGGTTGTCCCTGACTGGTCAGCAGCTGCACAAGCACAGGAATGACAAGATAACAGAGGCACCCAGAAAAACCTGTGTCCCATCTGAAGTTTTTGTGGTGCACGGCAGTGGGAGATGAATGGTGGGGCACAGGGACAGGGGTGTGGGGGATTGGGCACGGGGACTTGAATTGGCTCTGAGGCGTTTCGTGAGAAAATATAAAGAATTGTGGCTACTCAGGGCTCCTGTGTGAGAATTCTATATCCAAATGAACACTGGCTTTGTGCACAGACCATGGCTGAGGTGGGCTGAAGGAGGTAACATGGGCCGGATATGTGCAGAGCCTGGCAGAGAACGAGCTGGCAGACGTTGGGCGTCAACTGTAGAAGTTAACTCGATTTGTGAAATAACCAGGCTAGCTTAAAGGATAAACAGATTTTTATTTATTATAAGGGGAAAGTCAGGCCACAAGAATGGAAAGTCCAGTCTCTGCTTGGTCACGGCAGAACCACACAGAGAGAAGGCACCTGGTCTGTGCACATGCTCTTTTCTCTGGGTCCCAAAAAGCCACACCTCATCCTTGGATCCACCTCTTAAAGATGACTGGTTAACAAAGCTTCCCCCATCATGTTAGGTTTTCTAGATGTACAGAAATATTTTTCAGTTAGATAAACTTTAAACCTTTCAAAGATTAACAGAATATGGCACTTAAAGTGTTTTAAGAACTTGGAACTTTTCATGACAATGAGACACATTTGATCTTGGCAAAACAAATCTACTTCAAGAGGATGATGGGTATTGAAGAGGTTACTTATGGCGTTGGCTAGCCATTTGGGCAAGAAACTGCTCTTGCTTGGACTGCTTCATGGTATGCTTTATGAACGGGAGGACCCACAGAAAAATGACTGCTGAACATGCCTAAAGGTGAGACGGTCCTTCAGGGGTTCTGCTTCATGAAAGTCTGCCAGACATTCTGCAGTATACAGAAAAAAGTGAGTGACAAACTGCCAATATTGGTGGAATTGTCTTTGAAATTTCCTGCTTCATGGAAAAGTCTGCCAGATACCATGGGCCTGTAGGCTGAAGATGGATGTCCCAATGTTACAGAAGAAATTTGTGTGACTTTCCAGGCAGCGAGATGTCTCTGTCAATTCTAGAGTTTTGGAAGTTGCTTACAATGTACTTCCTGTTAACTTAGGCAATACTACATCCTTCTGGGGTCTTTGATGGAGTTAAAGAATAGATAAGTTTCCTTAGTTATGATAAAAGATAAAATAGATATAAATATTGTGACTGTAATTCTTTCTTGATGCCTGTTTTTTTATATGTAATTTTACTATGTTAAAATTAAAACCTTCCTTTTTATTTAGATATAAAAAGGGACATGATATGGGATTCCCTTATATGCTGCAAATACTATTGGTTAATGAATAAAGCTGCTTTGGGCCTATTGCAGTGCACAATAGGGCAAGGCAGGAATTCCAAGCAGATAGAGGAGGAGAGAGTAGGTGGAGTCAAAGGGACACCATTTAGCCACCAGAGGAGACAGATGCTGGAACTTTGCCCAGTAAGCCACAACTATGTTGTGATACACAGATTAATAGAAATGGGTTAATATAAGATATAAGAGTTATCAAGAAATATGCATAAGCTAATATAGGCCAAGCAGTGTTATAATTAATATACTTTCTGAGTGATTATTTCAGGTCTGGGAAGATGGGAAATGAACAAGCAGTCTCCACCAACATTCATGAAGGAAATAAACCAATGGAAAGATGCTAAGAGAGAGCTTAGGGGTTGCCAGATAATTTCATTCTGTCCTTGCTACCAGCCCTGAGGGAATGAATTTCAGACATGGTTCTGAAAATCTCAATCGTTCAGTTCTTCCTGGTTTGTTAGAGTAAGATGAAAGCCTATTCTGTGGTCCCTGGATCAGGTCTGCAGAACAGAGTTACCAGGCTCTGAAAAGGGTAAAAGCAGAACCACCCCAAATAGAGGGAATCTAAATAAACTAGCCTTGTCATCAGACCTACACCAAATGTGTGCAAACTTGTCAGGAGAGTACTTTACTCATCTACCTCAGGGGCTCCAGATCTTAGACCTTTGATTGTGAGAAATGTGGAGAATGCATAAACAAGATCTCCTTTCTTCTAAGGTCCTAATGACAAACCAAAGTAGTAATGCGCCATGGTTCACTCTGGTAAATCAATAAGGTTATTGGGCTACTTATAGATGATTGGTTTCCCACGGCCACACAGATGGAGCCTCCTTTTCCTACTCATTTCCAGTCTGTGCACTTTAACACCTCCTACAGACCCATGGGATGCATGCAGTAAGGGTCACCTTGCATACAAATTGCTGGGTACTCAGGTGAGGGTCCAATGATTCTGCCCTGAACCTCATTCCATTGAGCCCATAGGCTCAAACATAGCTGATGATTGCAAGTAGGCACAGCTGATCTGATGAGGATTGTGGTTGTTTTAGTGAGAGGATAGTCTTCTACAAAACTCTTTTCTCCAACTTACCTCACACATTCTTTTTGTCAACCTCTAAGGTCTGGGGCAGACATTACAGTCTCTAATAGTAGTACCCTAAGAGGAATGGGGTTCTTCGCCATAAGGTACAGAAGTTTCCTTTATAAATATATCTGTGAAAGTCCAGTTGAAGAAAGGGAGGATGGATTATATGAGCAAGGGGGTCAAGGTTATGACAGGAAAATCCAAAGACAATTGACCCAAACTTGTGGGAGCTCACAGACTTCAGATCAACAGCTAGGGAGATAGCATGGGACTGACCTAGGTCCTCTGCATCTGGGTGACAGATGTATAGCTTGGTCTTTTGTGGGACCCCTAGCAGTGGGACCAGGACCTATATCTCATGTATGAGCTGGCTCTTTGGAACCTATTCCCTATAGTGGGATGACTTGTTCAGCCTTGATACGGGGTGGGGAGAGCTTGATGTGCCATGCTTTGTTGACTCCCATGGGAGGCCTTACCCAATCTGAATGGAGATAAAGGAGGAGATGGGGGGGTAGAAGGGAGGTGGGGGGACAGGAAGAATGGACGGGGAGAACTGCTTGGTATGTAAAACATAAAGAAAAAAGAAATACATTTGAGGCCAAAGTGGCTGGCTGCTCCAAGAGAGGAAATGCAATAGAAAATTTACATGTAGGTGCATCCTTCATGTTAGCCTCTGAATTTTCAGGAAAATTGGTAAATGAGAGGATGAGATGCTTGTATGAGAGTCACTACTGAGGGAACTCGGAATAAGAAGAGGTGTCAGGGAAAGATAAAGAGACCCCAAATTGTATCTGTATTAATGAGCCCTTCCTAAAGCTCTAAAAACTGTAAACTATGGGATAAGTCAGGTAGCAAAGAGGAAGAGAGAAAAAGAGGCAACAAAAGATCACCAAACTGTCAACGTTTGATTGAAAAGAAAAATCAATAATCCATCAGGCAGATGGTGCACTTAACAATGGGTCAATGCAGAGACTCTGGTGATAAGGGACTATTTATCACTGGGATGCAGGAATTAGGGAAACATTTTAAAATAAGTAACAAAGGATCCTCTAAGCACCTTCCTTGTGAGTTTGTGAGACACAGCGGCAGACGGGATCAGGTTGAATGCCGTAGAGGCAGATAAATTAAGTGATATAACCACCTATCCTTTCTTGAGACACAAGTTGTATAACCTGAGGCAGTCTGAGGGGAACCAGTCCCTGGTGGAGTGGTTCATATGAGCCATTAGAGATAGGTGGTTATCATTTCTCGAGGTTCCATGGATACCATGGGCTATAGAACAATAGAGAAGGAGAGTCACTACTGAGGGAACTTGGAATAAGAAGAGAAATAAATGATGCCAAATTTACTAGGCCTGATAGAACTCTATTCTTAAGTTAAATGACTAATTTAGCAGGGTTTTTGAGAGCACTATCATCTAACTAAAAAAGCCACAATCCTCATTAGACCAGCTATGCCTGTTTGCAAGCATCAACTATGATTAAGCCTATAAGCTCAACAGAATAAGAGGGTGGGGAGGATCATTGGACCTTCACCTTTATTTCTAGCCATTTGTATGTACAAGTCGACCCTTATTGCATGCTCCCTGACAGGAACAGGGGTCTTGGTAATGGAGTACAGAGGCTTCCTAATCACTGATACCTGTAGTGAGAAATATATCTGAGGCCAAGGTGACTTCCTCAAGAGGGAATTGCAATAGAAAAATTAATATGGAGCTTTCATGGCTTTGCTGAGCACTTTAGTGGCACAGGATCTCTATAAATTTGGAGAGGCTTTGGCATCTCCCAATAGCTGCCTGCAAGATGGTGTTGGCCACCATCCACCATGAGCTAAGCTATGTAGCAAGTTTCTGCAATCTCACACAGGCCTTTGTACAGAGAGGTTAATCAGCCATGCATTGCCTGGTAGATTTAGCTTTTCTTCATAGAGAGAAAAAGGGTTTAAGGGCAACATGCTTCAAGCAGCTTGGTGGCAGAGTAGATCCACTGCTTCTCAGAGTTGGGGGAGGGGTTGAGCATGGCTCCTAGTGCTGATGGTGAATGGAAAGCTGAATGGGGCAGAGGCAACAGCCAAAGCCACCATGTTGGTCTTAGCCATGGCTGCTTATCATTTAAAAAGACTCTCTTGGTCAAAAAATGATTACAGATATACAATAAAGATAGATTCAGGCATAAAGACCTCTAAACGGGTTACAATGTGTTTGATAAACATGCATAGGCTTGGTAGAGGGAGGATAAAGGATAAGACAGAGTTATAATTAAAAGAATAATTTAAAGATAATAAACTTAGGTTCTTAAAAATGAAATAGAGTGATAAATGATAAGACACATAAAAATGGATTGTGTATACTATTGTGTTTTTGATGTTTTTTTATATTTATTTATTATGTATACAATGTTCTGTCTGTGTGTATGCCTGCAGGCCAGAAGAGGGCACCACACCTCATTACAGATGGTTGTGAGCCACCATGTGGTTGCTGGGAATTGAACTCAGGACCTTTGGAAGAGCAGACAATGCTCTTAACCACTGAGCCATCTCTCCAGCCCGTGTTTTGACTTTTTTGACTGCTAATGATATAACTGCAGAGAAACATTTGATTGTGGGGGCTGCTAAGCTAAACCCAATTAAAGGTATTTGGCTTCAAAATTTGGATCTAAGGATATGTTGTTTTGTAAAAGAGGTTCTGCTTTTGTTTCCACAGGAGATGAGAAGCTGTGGATTCCTTCCAGGCTAATACAGTTTGATCAAGTAAGTTTCTGAGAAGTTTTCCTGGAGTAAAGGCCCAGGTGATCCAACATCCAAATCAGCTTCCAGGCTACTGGCTGAGATGGATCAACCATACAAATTACTCCAGTAAAGATTTAACCATAATTCTCAATTTTCTCAGGATCCCCATAAGATCATTAGCACCCCCAATCAGCAGGAAATGTGGTGTAGGAGGTCCTTCTGTCTATGTGTTGCTTTCATTGGTTAATGATGGAACTGCTTTGGGCCTATAGCAGAGCTGTAGGGGAACAGAGCTAGGCAGAGAAAACTAAATGAAATGTTGGGAGGAAGGAGGAGTCAGGGAGACACCATGGATCCGCAGCCAGAAGTAGATGTACTGAAACTCTGCTGGCAGGCCACGACCTCGTGGGGATACACAGAATAATAAAAAATGGGTTAAATTAAGATATAAGAGTTAGCCAATAAGAAGTTAGAGCTAATGGGCCAAGCAGTGATTTAATTAATATAGTTTCTGTGTGGTTATTTCGGTTCTGGATGGCCAGGACAAACAAGCGGGCCCTCTTGCTACAAAGTAGTATACAAACTACACCCAAATTCCCAACATATTGTTTATAAATGTTTGTTTTCATTTAAAGGGGGTTGGTTATAAATGATTAATGGTCACAGTCAATCTCTTTCTAGAGAAAAAAAGATATGTAATAGAAGTGATTTAAAAAGGTAGATTATTGAATCTACTCCAATATAAAAACTGTTAATATCAAAATATTTTATATTATATGGATTTTGGTTTATTGATACAAATTTAAGGTCAATTTTGTTATATTTATATTTCTACTCATGTTTGAGAAATTATGCTTATGCAGCTCATTTAAAATGTAATGCATAGTTAAAATACAAATTAATAGTCATCTATAATAATCAAACTTATAGTCACGTTAGTTAGGTTTTCTAAATATGCAGATAGTTCAGATGGATAGGTAATCTTCAAATACTTCAAAGACCTACAGAATATGGTACTTAAAATGTTTTTAAGAACTTAGACTTTTCTTGACAGCGACATATCTGCTTCTGGCAGTACCATTTACTTCAAGTGGATGATGGGAATTGATGAAGCTCCTTATGGAGTTTGCTTTCAATGTGGCTAGCCTGGCCATTTGGGCAAGAAATTGCTCTTGCTGGGACTGCTTGACAGTATGCTATATAAATTAGACATTCAGGACCCATAGAAAAATGACTGCTGAACTTGCCAACACAAGATGGGATGGTGTTTCAGGGTCCTGCTTCATGGAAGAGTCTGTCAGACATTCTGTAAGTCACAGAATGACTGAAACTATATTGAAACTGCCAATATAGGCAGGACAGTTTCAAATCTCCTGCTTCACTGAGAAGTCTGCCAGACACTATAGGCCTCTAGGCTGAAGATGGGTGCCTCAACGTCACAGAAGAACTTTGGGTGACTGTCCAGGTAGCCAGATATATCTGCCATTTCTAGAGTTTTGGAAGTTGCTTACAATGCACTTCCTGTTTACTTAGGTAATATTATATCCTTCTGGGGTCTTTGATGGAGTTGAAGACTAGATAGTTACAGTTTTTCTTAGTTATAATAAAAGATAATTAGATATGAAACTTTAGACTCACAAAGATAGAACAGATGATAGGATATTTTCTTTAATTTTATCAAGTACAAATAGACTTAATATTATAACTGTAACCCTTATTTGATAACTGCTTTGTTTTATGTAATTTTATAATGTTGAAGTTAAAATCTTCTGTTTTAATTAGAAAAGGGGAGGTGATGTGGCATGCCTTTCTGTATGGTGTGAATATGTTGTTTTATTACCATTGGTTAATAAAGAAGCTAAATTTGTCCAATAGCCAGGCAGAATAGAGCCAGGCAGGAAATCTAAGCGAAGATAAAAAGAAAGGCACAGTCTAGGAATACCAGCAGCCACTGGGGAAGAAAGATGTGAGGTAATAAGCCATGAGCCTTGTGGTAAAATATAGAATAATAGAAGTGGGCTAATTTAACTTATAAGAGCTAGTTAATAATAAGTCTGAGCTAATAGTAGGCCAAAGAGTTTGTAATTAATATTAAGCCTCAGAGTGATTATTCAGGAACTGGCAGGCAGGAAAGAAACATCCAATTACAATTAGAAAATAGGCAAAGCAGAGTTCTGTCCGAGTTACTTGAAGGCAAATGTGGCAAAATTTAATTTATATCAAGCCCAAGTTCCTTACGGGTAAAAGTGATAGACAGCCAAATTCTGTGATAATGAGCTTCTGGAAGGCTTTAAAATCTGAAGAGCAATCAGTTCAAAGAAAGTTTCCATAATAAAGTAACATAGGGGAAGATGATCAGACCTGTCCCAAAGTGGGTCATTAACCTTCCTGGGACTAAGCAGGGTATATTTCCCTTAGACAAAAAGTTATGCTAGGAGTGGAGATGGTATCTCTTAGCAGCTGTGTGTGGTGAATGGAGAGGCAACAAATGCAGATAATGCCATGGTACTAAAACAAAGCCTCTTGGATCCAGGGAACCAGCCTAAGCAGCAAATGTGATTGGGGCCCCAGTTCCCCTTGGCCTTTGGTGGAACAGAATGTACCAGCCCCACCAAGTTCATCAGGGTGGAGAAATACAGGGAGGCTCCATGCTGGGTCCATACTTTCCACTGTAGTTGCTTAGCTACACCTACCAGACACCTGCTGGCAATACTCTATGCACACATCAAAAACTCACTGTTACAAAACTAACATAAATGGAGCAAACCTAGGTCAGTCCCATGCAGGCTCTCTGGTTGTCAGTTAGTCTCTGTGAGCCCCTGAGAGCCCACGATAGTTGAGTCTGTGGGTTTTCTTGTGGTGTCTTTGACTCCTCTGGGTCCTACAATCCTTTCTGTCCCTCTTCTGTTAACAGTGGGAACAGGGACTATCTCTCTGGCTCATTTACTGACTTTTAGGACCCTACTCCTCATACTGGGTCACCTTTCCCAGCCTCAATACAAGGGGGGGTGCTTAGTCTTATTGCAACTTGATATGCCATGTTTTATAGACACTCATCGGAGACCTGCCCTTTTCTGAACAGAAATGGAGGAGTGGACTGGGGGTGTGGGGATAGAGGGAGCGTGGGGGAAGAACTGGGAGGAAAGGAGGGAGGGGAAACTGGTCAGGATAGAAAATAATAAACAAATAAAACAAAACAAAACCTCATTATATACCCAGGGCGAACTATGTTGAAATCACAGGACAATTTGTTGTTAGAACCTTATGAAGAGGGAGTAAACTTTCTTTTGTATTTCTCTCAGGAAGGAATTCTCACAGCTGCCTCTTTTCTGAGGTTAATGGAACATACACACACACACACACACACACAGAGAGAGAGAGAGAGAGAGAGAGAGAGAGAGAGAGAGAGAGAGAGAGAGAGAGAGAGAGAGAGAACACACTGGATCTGTGGGAGAACATGACGATGAATAAAGGATAGGTTAAAGCCCTAGGCCAGAAAGAGGTACCCCCAATAATGCAACCCACAAAAGAGACAGACTTGTAGGAAGGCATTATTCTACTTCTACTCCAAAGAACTCTTTGTATTAAGCCTTGTCTTGGAATCTGCAGAGCTATTGGGGTCTGGCTCAGTGAGTGGAAATGGTAATATCCGGAGAGGCCTTTCTCCTCTCCAGTATTTTTATGTTTATCCTGGGGTCCCTTGTATATAGAGGAAAAAGTACCTTTCCAAACCCAAAACTAGTCCCTAGCTTCTTAGATCATCTTCCTCATGTCTAGCCATACTTAGTGATGGCCTGCCTTTGGGTGAGGTAGACAAGAGAGTGCAATGTGGATAGTGCACCCTTGATCAGGATATTGTCAAAGGCATCATAAAGTGACTGCAGGTATCCAGTAAGTCACTTCATAAATGTCTTGGCTAGACAAGAGATGTGTTATCATGTGAACATTTGCTTCACAGTTATCATGAAAAAGACAACGTAAGTGTCCTTTGCTGTTTAATGTGATACACCAAACTTTAAGCACAATCCATGGAATGCCTCCTTGTCTTAACACTTTTCGAGTCTGGCAGTATCATAGGAATGTAATGGTTAAGAAATACAAGGCTCCTGGTCAGAACCCATAGACCACATGTCCTTACTTGCACACTGATGCTTGTCAAACATTGTTAATTCAAGCATGGTGAACAATGATGCAGCTACAGTAATGTGTTTCTTTTGATCATCACACAAACAGGGGGTAGCATGAAATTTAAAGACCCTCCTGAAAAAGCTCATCATACTATTGACCAGGAGAGAAATGACAGATGGCTATTTAGACATGAGCATTAGCTATCTATTAGTGTCACAGTTCATAGAAAAGGAAATGGTGGCCTGCTTCTTGAATCCCTTTAGCCTACATATGTGCCCCTCCTAAACATAGACTACTACTGGGTCTTTGCAAAGGACTGGAAACCTGGCAGTTAGCCTTCACAGCTAACTTCAATTCCCTTGACCAGGAAACATATCAATAAAGATGTGGGTTGGATTTTGTACCCACATTTGATCTATGCAATCGATTATTCATTTGGGGTGTAATGTGGAGAGGTGAGCAGAGATGACAAGTCAAAGCAGCTTTGATAACCCATTGTCTTTCCACATAGAACTACATCTCTTCAGACATTTCCAAGAATAAACTGGTACAGGAGAATTGTCTGTATTCTGTCAATCATGTTTTAAATAGACGCTGATTGGCCAGGCAGGAAGTATAGGCGGGAAAATCAGACAGGGAGTAGAAATGATGCAATGAGAACAGAAGAATTCTGGGAAGGAGGAAGTTGATTCCTCCCACTCCTGACCAGACTGAAGAAGCAAGATGTGAGCTGCCCTGCTGAGAAAGGTACCGAACCATATGGCAAAAATAGATCAGAATAATGGGTTAATAAAAACTACAAGAGCTAATAAGTAGCCTGAGCAAATGGGCCAATCAGCTTTTATAACTTATAGAGATCTCTGTGTGATTTTCTTTGGGGCTTGCTAGCTGTGGGGTACCAGGCGGGACAGAAACCCCAACAAGCAGGCCCCATTCGTGTTACAATAAACAAAATCTCCACAAAGTTCACATAGTGACCCCAGAGTCCCAGGCCTTTGGGAGCAGAAGGCTGAAGCAATAGGAGCAGAAATTTCTTAATTTCCTCACAGGGAGCAGAGAACTGATGGTTCATAAAACAGGAGCAAAGCACCTGGCAGATGAATCTCAGCTACTTTGACTGAACAAGGCATTTTCTGAAATCCACGGAGCTCAAGAAAAGAATTCATGCCTGATCTCTGGTTACATGCAGGGTATTTCTCACCAATAGCAACTGTTTGATTTTCCTGTCAGTTCCTGCCAACCATGACCTGAAAGACCACCCAGTAAAATTCCTTTTGAATTGCAGACACAGCTAAGAGAGCTAGACAGAACTGTGCATTGCAATTGCTGGAGTGTTCTAAAACCCTAGGAACAGTCTAGAAGGCATCCAAAACTTCCACAATGGCAGAAGGTCATCATGAAGCCACTATGAATGGACGGCAGGTGTTTTTTCCCTTTGTATACCCTCTACTGCTGCTTTGAAGAGACCCAGTAAAGGATGCTCACCCTACCTGCCTGCTTTACTTGTCAGTGGCAGTCAGATGATGTTCTCGGTACAGGGCAAGAATAACTCCAGTTTCTCTACAAAGTGAAATACACACAGTACATGTGTAAAATGAACCACTTTATTGAACTACTACAGGAGCAAAAATAGTGGATTTAGCCACATTTTTAACAGACCAAGCAAAAAATGCTACACTCTGTTCCTTGTTTCTCCTGAAACAGAACAGGCTTGCTAGAGGCCTGTGCCAGTGGTAGGATCAGGGTCATAGGAGATTTCAATTATGTGTGACTGAGGCCACTTATCAGGTGACTGTCAAAATCCATTGCACCTCCTGATCAAGAAGATCAATGCTCCCTTTACTTCCATTGGGAAATGAATCATTTGATTTAGACTAAAAATTATTGTTCTTGTATGGTGGGTTTGGGGCTGACTATACCAGCCGAACCTGGAGAAACTGCTGACAGGTGATGGGCATCTATGTACCAGCACGTAGAATTTTTCTTGCAGGTAGGCACACCTCTCTGTACTTGGACAGGGGTCCTCGGCTGTTCTGCTCTACCTTGGCAACCTTTTCCAGTGCCCTGGTCTCAAGTGGGCACTTCTTGGGATTTTAGGCTGATTCTCCCACCCCCATGTTGGAAAAGCACAGACCTCTTCTCACTTCCAGAAACTGTGCTAGCAGGAGCAGCTATTATGTAAAAGATGGACTCCAGGGTATTGGTGGTCATGGTAAGTGAAGGTGGGGGATCTGTCTGGGTCAAAACACTTGAGCCATCTGCTTCTACCATGGCTTAACCCATCCATCTCCAGCACAAGCTTGTAAAAAAATATTTTAACAGAGAATATGCTGTACAGAACTAGGATTTGATACTATATATTACAATGCTAAAATAGCTATATAAATACTATACAGGCATGGAATCATGCCATTGGGAAGGGCTCACTGATGAAGCCCTGCAAACCTGCTGTCATCCTGCCTAAAGCGAAGTTTCTGTACAGCAGGGACAGGGAAAGCAAGGTTGGACTGTATCTGAACACAACAGGTGTGTACAGACCTAGTTACAGTCCCCACTGGCTACCTATAGCAGCACAGTTGAGCCACAAATGGAAGTGGTCCCATAAGAACCACATCTTCCAATACTTTAAAAGAAATTTAGCACTAGAAAATCTGCCAAGACCACAGATGTGCTTCTGCAGGTCTTGGCAGCAGTTATCCCTTGGTGGGTACCACAGGAATGAGAAGACACTTCAGGTACCCATACAGAAAGAAGTGTTTTTTTTTTTTTTTCTGATGTGTCACTGACATCCGTATTGGTAGACACCCTTAGTTCTTGCCACCT